>NC_135986.1:3956470-4043970 GCF_053455715.1 Rhinoraja longicauda
AAACTGGCTCCAGCGCCTTTCTTATTAACGCGCCCAGAGACCGTTCTGGGTGATCATTGAACTGGACAAGGATCAGACCATGTTAATTTGGGTTAAATGGTGTCACCGGTAGACAGAGAAACACGGGACGTGTTGGCTCAGACACAAAACGCTGGAGCAATTCAGCTCATTCTCAGTTTAACAATAAGAGGTCGGCCATTTTGGACTGAGATGAGGAGAAACTATTTTCACCCAGAGAGTTGTGAATCTGTGGGATTCTCTGCCACACAAGGCAGTGGAGGACGATTCACTGGATGTTTTCAAGAGAGAGTTGGACGTGGCTCTAAGGGGCTAAAGGAATCAAGGGATATGGGGATATAGAAACATGTAAGATTCTTAAGGGATTGGACGTGCTAGATGCAGGAAAAATATTCCCCATGTTGGGGGAGTCCAGAACCAGGGGCCACACACAGTTTAAGAATAAGGGGTCGGCCATTTTGGACTGAGATGAGGAAAAACTTTTTCACCCAGAGAGTTGTGAATCTGTCGGATTCTCTGCCACACAAGGCAGTGGAGGCCGATTCACTGGATGTTTTCCACAGAGAGTTAGATTTAGCTTCTAGGGCTAACGGAATCAAAGGATATGGGGAGATGGCAGGCACGGATTACTGATTGTGGATGATCAGCCATGATCATATTGAAGGGTGGTGCTGGCTCGAAGGGCCGAATGGCCTCCTCCTGCACCTATTTTTCTATGTTTCCATGTTTCTGTGTTTTCTATCTTCTTTGTAAACCAGCACCTGCGATTCAATAGACAATAGATGCAGGAGGAGGCCATTCGGCCCTTCGAGCCAGCACCACCATTCAATGTGATCATGGCTGATCATCCACAATCAGTACCCCGTTCCTGCCTTCTCCCCATACCCCCTGACTCCGCTATCATTAAGAGTTCTATCTAGCTCTCTCTTGAACGCATTCAGAGAATTGGCCTCCACTGCCTTCTGAGGCAGAGAATTCCACAGATTTACAATTCTCTGACTGAAAACGTTTTTCCTCGTCTCCGTTGTAAATGGCCGACCCCTTATTCTTAAACTGTGTGTGGCCCCTGGTTCTGGACTCCCCCAACATTGGGAACATGTTTCCTGCCTCTAACGTGTCCAACCCCTTAATAATCTTATACGTTTCATAAAGATCCCCTCTCATCCTTCTAAATTCCAGCAAATACAAGCCTAGTTCCTTCTTCCACGTTTAGTATTGGATCAGGTGCTGTGTGGACACTGGAGTCGGGTGTTTAGGGAAGAAAACACACACCTCCAGATTCAGGGACAGTTTCATCCCGGCTGTTATCAGGCAACTGAACCATCCTACCACAACCACAATGAACTACTATCCACCTCATCGGAGACCCTCGGACTATCCTTGATCGGACTTTGCTGGCTTTATCTTGCACTGAACGTTATTCCCTTATCCTGTATCTGTAGACTGTGGACGGCTCGATTGTGAGGAAGATGCTGTGAGGTTGCAGGGTGACTTGGACAGGTTGTGTGAGTGGGCGGATGCATGGCAGATGCAGTTTAATGTGGATAAGTGTGAGGTTATCCACTTTGGTGGTAAGAACAGGAAGTCAGAGTATGATCTGAATGGTGTCAAGTTAGGAACAGGGGACGTACAACGAGATCTGGGTGTCCTAGTGCATCAGTCACTGAAAGGAAGCGTGCAGGTACAGCAGGCAGTGAAGAAAGCCAATGGAATGTTGGCCTTCATAACAAGAGGAGTTGAGTATAGGAGCAAAGAGGTCCTTCTGCAGTTGTACCGGGCCCTAGTGAGACCGCACCTGGAGTACTCTGTGCAGTTTTGGTCTCCAAATTTGAGGAAGGATATTCTTGCTATTGAGGGCGTGCAGCGTAGGTTTACTAGGTTAATTCCAGGAATGGTGGAACTATTGTACGTTGAAAGACTGGAGCGACTGGGCTTGTATACACTGGAATTTAGAAGGATGAGAGGAGACCTTATCGAAACGTATAAGATTATTAAGGGGTTGGACACGTTAGAGGCAGGAAACATGTTCCCAATGTTGGGGGAGTCCAGAACAAGGGGCCACATTTTAAGAATAAGGGGTAGGCCATTTAGAACTGAGACGAGGAAAAACATTTTCAGTCAGAGAGTTGTGAATCTGTGGAATTCTCTGCCTCAGAAGGCAGCGGAGGCCAATTCTCTGAATGCATTCAAGAGAGAGCTGGATAGAGCTCTTAAGGATAGCGGAGTCAGGGGGTATGGGGAGAAGGCAGGAACGGGGTACTGATTGAGAATGATCAGCCATGATCACATTGAATGGCGGTGCTGGCTCGAAGGGCCGAATGGCCTCCTCCTGCACCTATTGTCTATTGTAATCGTGTGTTGTCTTTCCGCTGACCGGTTAGCACGCAACACAAAAGCTTTTCACTGTACCTCGGTACACGTGACAATAAACTGGACGGAACTGAACGACGGCCTCGCGCCCGGCACGAACAAACTGTCCTCAGTCTAACGGGGTCGAAGTCGCAAAGCGATGACATTCCTTGCGATGGAAATCCAGCCGAGCGTGCGTCCGTGCCGAAAAGTACATTGTGTCCTCTTTGATTTGAAAATGGCTGCCCCCCCCGCGGGAAGGAACGCGGGTAGATTTACCACCTCACGGCGCCAGAGACACGGGTTCCATCCCGAACACGAGCGCTGTCTGTTTTCGCAGTTTGCACGTTCTCCCCGTGACCCGCGTGGGTTTTCTCCGCGATCTTCAGTTTCCTCCCACACTCCAAAGACGTGCGGGTTAGTGCCTTAATTGCCTTTTTATATAAATGGGGTTTTTTTAAATTATCGTCCCTAGAGTGTGTGGGATCGTGTTAGTGTGCGGGTATCGCTGGTCGGCGCGGACTCGGTGGGCCGAAGGGCCTGTTTCCGTGCCGAATCCCTGAACTAAATTAAACTGAACCAACATCAGTGGCCCACTTAATCAGTCACAGCAAGGGGTAGATGTGTATCTCTGAGTATTAGTGTACCAGGTAAATCTAAGACAGACACAAAAAGCTGGAGTAACTCAGTGGGTCAGGCAGCATCTCTGGAGAGAAGGAATGGGTGACGTTTCTGGGGTCGAGACCCTTGTTCAGTCTGATTAACACTTTTACTCCCCCTCCCACTCCCGCACTGACCTTTCTGTCCTGGGCCTCCTCCATTGTCAGAGTGAGGCCCAGCGCACAGATTGGAGGAACAGCACCTCGTATTTCGCTTGGGCAGCTCACACCCCAGCGGTATGAACATTGACGTCTCTAACGTCAAGTAAACCCTTGCTTTCCCCCTCTCTCTCCGTCCCCTCCCCCTTCCAAGTTCTCCCACCAGTTCTTGCAGCAACAAAAAGAGGCCCGGGTTCGATCCTGACCACAGGCGCAGTCCGTACGGAGTGCGCACGCTCTCCCCGTGACCGCGCGGGTTTTCCTTGGCCTTCCTCCCGCGCTCCAAAGACGTGCAAGTTGGTAGTTTGATTGGCTTGGTGCAAAAACTTTCTTTCAAATGTCTCGGTGGCGCGTCGGTAGAGTTGCCGCCTCACAGCGCCAGAGACCCGGGTTCCATCCCGCCCACGGGCGCTGCCCGCACGGAGTTTGTGCGTGCTCCCCCGTGACCTGCGTGGGTTTTCTCCGGGTGCTCCGGTTTCCTCCCGCGCTCCAAAGACGTGCGGGTTTGTAGGTCGATTGCCCCTCTGTAAATTGCGCCCAGTTTGTCGGGATTGAATGAGAAAGTGGGATAACACGGAACTGATGTGTAAACGGCCTGTAATGAAGATGGAACTGCAGATGCTAGTTTATAGCAAAGATAGACACAAAGTGCTGCAGAGTGTTGACAAGCTGGAGAGGGCACAGAGAAGATTTACGAGGATGTTGCCAGGACTCGAGGGGCCTGAGCTACAGGGAGAGGTTGAGCAGGCTGGGTCTCTATTCCATGGAGCGCAGGAGGATGAGGGGAGATCTTATAGAGGTGTACAAAATCTCGAGAGGAATAGATCGGGTAGACGCACAGAGTCTCTTGCCCAGAGTAGGGGAATCGAGGACCAGAGGACATACAATAGACAATAAACAATAGGTGCAGGAGTAGGCCATTCGGCCCTTCGAGCCAGCACCACCATTCAATGTGATCATGGCTAATCATTCTCAATCAGTACCCCGTTCCTGCCCTCTCCCCATACCCCCTGACTCCACTATCATTAAGAGCTCTATCTAGCTCTCTCTTGAACGCATTCAGAGAATCCGCCTCCACTGCCTTCTGAGGCAGAGAATTCCACAGATTTACAACTCTCTGACTGAAAATGTTTTTCCTCATCTCCGTTCTAAATGGCCGACCCCTTATTCTTAAACGGTGGCCCCTGGTTCTGGACTCCCCCAACATTGGGAACATGTTTCCTGCCTCTAATGTGTCCAACCCCTTAATAATCCTTCTAAATTCCAGTGTATACAAGCCTAGCCGTTCCAGTCTTTCAACATACGACAGTCCCGCCATTCCGGGAATCAACCTAGTAAACCTACGCTGCATGCCCTCATAGGTTTAAGGTGAGGGGGAAAAGATTTATTAGGAATCTGAGTGGTAATCTTTTTCACACAGAGGGTGGTGGGTGTATGGAACGAGCTGCCGGAGGAGGTAGTTGAGGCTGGGACTATCCCAACATTTAAGAAATATTTGGACAGGTACACGGATAGGACGGGTTTGGAGGGATATGGACCAAATGCGGGCAGGTGGGACTAGTGTAGATGGGACATGTTGGCCGGTGTGGGCAAGTTGGGCCGAAGGGCCTGTTTCCACACTGTGTCACTCTGTGACTGTGGCTCTGTGAGTAACTCTAGTGTGCTGGGGCTGGATACAGAGGTGGGATAATGTCGAATGTGTTTGAACGGGCGGGGATCGCTGGTCGGCGCGGACTCGGCGGGCAGAAGGGCCTGTTTCCACGCCGTGTCTAGTTTTTAGTTCAGTTTAGAGACACAGCGCGGAAACAGGCCCATCGGCCACCGGGTCCGCGCCGACCAGCGATCCCCGCACACTAATACTATCCTACGCACACACAGGGGGCAATTTTACATTAACACCAAGAACATTGAACTCTTTGGGCACCCCTGTGCATAGGGGAGAGTGGGGGGGGGCTAGTCGGGCCTGGCTCTTGGGCCTGGCCAAGCTGGCCATCCGCGAGTCACGGCGCCAGGCGGAAGAGGGCTCTGCCCAGAGAAACATAGAAACATAGAAAACAGGTGGAGGAGGAGGCCATTCAGCCCTTCGAGCCAGCACCGCCATTCATTGTGATCATGGCTGATCGTCCCCAATCAGTACCCCGTTCCTGCCCTCTCCCCATATCCCCTGACTCCACTATCATTAAGAGCTCTATCTAGCTCTCTCTTGAATGCATTCAGAGAACTGGCCTCCACTGCCCTCTGAGGCAGAGAATTCCACAGATTCACAACTCTCTGACTGAAAAAGTTTTTCCTCATCTCTGTTCTAAATGGCCGACCCCTTATTCTTAAACTGTGGTTCTGGACAGAGGGTGGTGGGTGTATGGAACGAGCTGCCGGAGGAGGTAGTTGAGGCTGGGACTATCGCAACATTTAAGAAATATTTGGACAGGTACACGGATAGGACGGGTTTGGAGGGATATGGACCAAACGCGGGCAGGTGGGACTAGTGTAGCTGGGGCATGTTGGCCGGTGTGGGCAGGTGGGACTAGTGTAGATGGGGCATGTTGGCCGGTGTGGGCAGGTGGGACTAGTGTAGATGGGGCATGTTGGCCGGTGTGGGCAGGTGGGACTAGTGTAGATGGGGCATGTTGGCTGGTGTGGGCAGGTGGGACTAGTGTAGATGGGGCATGTTGGCCGGTGTGGGCAGGTGGGACTAGTGTAGATGGGGCATGTTGGTCGGTGTGGGCAAAGGTGGGACTAGTGTAGATGGGGCATGTTGGCCGGTGTGGGCAGGTGGGACTAGTGTAGATGGGGCATGTTGGCCGGTGTGGGCAGGTGGGTCTAGTGTAGATGGGGCACGTTGGTCGGTGTGGGCAGGTGGGACTAGTGTAGATGGGGCATGTTGGCCGGTGTGGGCAGGTGGGACTAGTGTAGATGGGGCATGTTGGCCGGTGTGGGCAGGTGGGACTAGTGTAGATGGGGCATGATGGTCGGTGTGGGCAGGTTGGAATAGTGTAGATGGGGCATGTTGGCCGGTGTGGGCAGGTGGGACTAGTGTAGATGGGGCATGTTGGTCGGTGTGGGCAAAGGTGGGACTAGTGTTGATGGGGCATGTTGGCCGGTGTGGGCAGGTGGGTCTAGTGTAGATGGGGCATGTTGGTCGGTGTGGGCAGGTGGGACTAGTGTAGATGGGGCATGTTGGCCGGTGTGGGCAGGTGGGTCTAGTGTAGATGGGGCATGTTGGCCGGTGTGGGCAGGTGGGACTAGTGTAGATGGGGCATGTTGCCTGGTGTGGGCGGGTGGGACTAGTGTAGATGGAGCACGTTGGTCGGTGTGGGCAGGTGGGACTAGTGTAGATGGGGCATGTTGGCCGGTGTGGGCAGGTGGGACTAGTATAGATGGGGCATGTTGGCCGGTGTGGGCAGGTGGGACTAGTGTAGATGGGGCATGTTGGTCGGTGTGGGCAGGTGGGACTAGTGTAGATGGGGCATGTTGGCCGGTGTGGGCAGGTGGGACTAGTGTAGATGGGGCATGTTGGCCGGTGTGGGCAGGTGGGTCTAGTGTAGATGGGGCATGTTGGTCGGTGTGGGCAGGTGGGTCTAGTGTAGATGGGGCATGTTGGTCGGTGTCGGCAGGTGGGATTAGTGTAGATGGGGCATGTTGGTCGGTGTGGGCAGGTGGGACTAGTGTAGATGGGGCATGTTGTCCGGTGTGGGCAGGTGGGACTGTGGACTAGTGTAGATGGGGCATGTTGGTCGGTGTGGGCAGGTGAGACTAGTGTAAATGGGGCATGTTGGTCGGTGTGGGCAGGTGGGACTAGTGTATTTGGGGCATGTTGGTCGGTGTGGGCAAAGGTGGGACTAGTGTAGATGGGGCATGTTGGGCGGTGTGGGCAGGTGGGACTAGTGTAGATGGGGCATGTTGGTCGGTGTGGGCAGGTGGGACTAGTGTAGATGGGGCATGTTGGCCGGTGTGGGCAGGTGGGACTAGTGTAGATGGGGCATGTTGGCCGGTGTGGGCAGGTGGGACTAGTGTAGATGGGGCATGTTGGTCGGTGTGGGCAGGTGGGACTAGTGTAGATGGGGCATGTTGGTCGGTGTGGGCAGGTGGGACTAGTGTAGATGGGGCATGTTGGCCGGTGTGGGCAGGTGGGACTAGTGTAGATGGGGCATGTTGGCCGGTGTGGGCAGGTGGGACTAGTGTAGATGGGGCATGTTGGTCGGTGTGGGCAGGTGGGACTAGTGTAGATGGGGCATGTTGGCCGGTGTGGGCAGGTGGGTCTAGTGTAGATGGGGCATGTTGGTCGGTGTGGGCAGGTTGGGTTGAAGGGCCTGTTTCCATGCTCCTTTATTCTTAGACTGTGGCCCCTGGTTCTGGACTCCCCCAACATTGGGAACATTTTTCTTGTATCTCGCTTGTCCAGTCCTTTTATAATTTGATACATCTCTATAAGATCCCCCGTCTCATCCTTGTAAACTCAAGTGAATACCAGCCTCGGCTTTCCAATCTTTCCTCATGTGACAGTCCCGCTATCCCGGGGATCAATCTCGTGAACCTACGCTGCACTGCCTCAATTGCAAGGACGTCCTTCCTCAAATTGGAAGACCAAAACTGTACACACTGCCCGAGCCGGCTGCCTGCCCCTTTTCCGGGGGTTACGTCCGTCCGCATCCGGGTGGGATTAGAGAGGGACCACGCTCTGTCCACGGGCGCTCTGCGGGGACTTCCGGGACCACTGGGCATCCTCGGGGGTATGAATGCATCCTGGACAAGGATTATAAGTTGTACTAGACCAAGTGGACCTGTTGGGCCCAATCCTCGCCTGCATTGGTGCAGCACCCTCTCCACACCCCTCCCTCCTCCCCTCTCCCCCCTCTCCCCCTCTCAACCCACTCCCCCCTCCCCTTCCCCCCTCCTCCCTCCCCTCCCCTCTCCCTCTGCCCTCCCTCCCCCTCCCCCCTCCCCTCCCCCTCCCTCTCCCTCCCCCTTCCCCTTATCCCCCTTATCCTTCCCCCCCCCCTGCCTCCACCCCCTCCCTCCCCCCTCCCTCCCCCCTCCCTCCCCCTCCCTCCCTAGGAGATAGATTTAAACGACGGTGAGTAAGGTGGGCCTAAAATTGTCGCGCTCTCGTGTACCGTTTTGGCTGGAGTTTTAGTCTATAGATAATAGTTTATTGTTTGTCTTGTATTAAGGCGGTGGGGTCTGTTGTGGTTTTATTGGATTGTATATCTATATACTTAAACTCTCGTCTGTTTGTTTGTGTGTTTGTTCCTGTACACGATAGCGTGACAATTTTATCGTGTAGCGTTTTGGCTGTAGTTCGATCACAAATAAACGAGAGTATTAGTATATAGATAATACGAGATGTATTTGGCAATGCCAGGAAGATGTGGTACAGGACCCAGGAGAAGTACTTGAGGAAGGGGTGATGTTCCAGGCTGTTGGAGACCCCCGAAGTTAGCTGGTGTTGTTGGGGGGTGGGGTGGGGAGGGGGGTAAAGAATAGCCAGAGACAAAAAGTCATCCACAAGCACAAATTGACAAGTCTATCAGGTAACATCCGTTGAGAGAACAAGGGGTCGCAGTTTAAGGATAAGGGGGAAGTCTTTTAGGACCGAGATGAGAAAGGTTTTTTTCACACAGAGAGTGGTGAATCTGTGGAATTCTCTGCCACAGAAGGTAGTTGAGGCCAGTTCATTGGCTATATTTAAGAGGGAGTTAGATGTGGCCCTTGTGGCTAAAGGGATCAGGGGGTATGGAGAGAAGGCAGGTACGGGATACTGAGTTGGATGATCAGCCATGATCATATTGAATGGCGGTGCGTACAGGCTCGAAGGGCCGAATGGCCGACTCCTGCACCTATTTTCTATGTTCCACGTTTCTATGAGAGAGAAACAGTTAACAGTTCAGCTCGGCGACTTCACTGAGTTTTAGTTTCGGCGGCACGGTGGCGCAGCGGGTAGAGCTGATGCCTCTCCGCGCCGGAGACCTGCGTTCGATCCCGACCACGGGCGCTGTCTGTACGGAGTTTGCACGTTCTCCCCGTGACCCGCGTGGGATTTATCCCAGATCTCCCATTTCCACCTACATTCCACCTACATTCCGAACACGTGTGGGGTTTGTCGGTTAATTGGCTTGGTGTAAATGTGAAATTGTCCCCTAGTGTGTGTATGATAAGGGAATAACATTCAGTGCAAGGTAAAGCCAGCAAAGTCCGATCAAAGATAGTCCGAGGGTCACCAAAGAGGTGGATAGTATTTCAGGACTGGCTCTCTGTTGTGGTAGGACGGTTCAGTTGCCTGATAACAGCCGGGAAGAAACTGTCCCTGAATCTGGAGGTGTGCGTTTCCACGCTTCTGTACCTCTTGCCCCGATGGGAGAGGGGAGAAGAGGGAGTGGCCGGGGTGGGCGAGACTGGTCCTTGATTACGCTGCTGGCCTTGCCTCGGCAGCGTGAGGAGTAGATGGGCCGAAGGGCCCGTTTCCGCGCCGTATCTCTCCCCCTCTCTCGCAAGCGAGCCGCGCGAATGTAGCGCTGGGCGCGAGTTTTGAAAAAACGAGACGGCAAGGCGCCTTTGGTCAGGCAGGGATTGGTACGAGGCCTTTTATTGAGGTAGCGGGAGCAACAGAAGGGCGTTGTCGGCAGTGGAAGAGCCTACGCGGCAGGCCGAAATATCGGTTCGCCCCTTTCCTCAGTCGTGTCCGTCCCCTATTTTGCTTATAGGGCAACACCTGACCATGAAGAGGCACACTCCGGAGGCGGACACCTCATCCTGCCGACAACGTAACAGCCGACACCTTTTGTCCACCTCCAGACACTTCCCTAGCGCAACTGAAACGGAAAGACATAAGTAGAAACTTGGGGGGGGGGGGGGGGGAATGGGCTAATCGGCCCTTTGAGCCAGCACCACCATTCAATAGACAATAGACAATAGACAATAGACAATAGGCGCAGAAGGAGGCCATTCGGCCCTTCGAGCCAGCACCGCCATTCAATGTAATCATGGCTGATCATTCTCAATCAGTACCCCGTTCCTGCCCTCTCCCCACACCCCCTGACTCCGCTATCCTTAAGAGCTCTATCCAGCTCTCTCTTGAATGCATTCAGAGAATTGGCCTCCACTGCCTTCTGAGGCAGAGAATTCCACAGATTCACAACTCTCTGACTGAAAAAGTTTTTCCTCATCTCAGTTCTAAATGGCCGACCCCTTATTCTTAAACTGTGGCCCCTTGTTCTGTACTCCCCCAACATTGGGAACATGTTTCCTGGCTCTAACGTGTCCAACCCCTTAATAATCTTATACGTTTCGATAAGATTTCCTCTCATCCTTCTAAATTCCAGTGTATGCAAAACATCCAGTGAATCGGCCTCCACTGCCTTCTGCGGCAGAGAATTCCACAGATTCACAACTCTCTGGGCGAAAAGGTTTTTCCTCATCTCAGTCGAAAATGGCCGACCCCTTATTCTCTCAAGATTTCAAGATTTCAAGATCAATTTATGTACCAATTAAGGTACAGTGAAACTTGAATTACCGTACAGCCACACTAAGTGAAAAGTAACAAGACACACAGCCACATGAAGTAAAATTTAACATGAACATCCACCACAGCGGATTCCAGAGTTTCCCCTCATCTCAGCTCCTAAACGGCCTGAGGCTCCCAAAGTGTCCACTGACACAACCAACCTCTTTCCACTCGCTCGTGGGCAAGGCTGGGCCGCATCAAGAGCAGAGCTCCTAACACGATGATCAGGCATCCCTTCATATCTGCTTCGCTGCTCGATCCGGGATGAGACAGGCAGCGCTTTGAAACGCTTTTATATAGACCAGGGTTTGACGGTCACAAAGTGGGCAGCTTCTCTGGGCCAATATATAAAGCAGAGACGTGTCAAACAATAGGCGTCTGATCGGCGAACATAGTTCTGGCCACGGACTGAATTGGTGAAGGATTAACTGAATAGTCTGTTACATTGTTCAACGTGTGGGTTGAATAGGTGGGAACGTCTCTGCAGAGAAGGAACGGGCGGCATTTCGGATCGAGACCGTTCTTCAGCTCATGAGACCAGCTTAGACGTGGCCTCTCGGATTTGGGCCGAACGGCCTGATTCCGTGCTATATGGCTAGAGTTGCCAACTGTCCCGTATTAGCCGGGACTTCCCGTATTTTGGGCTAAATTGACTTGTCCCGTACTTTACCACCATTGTCCCGTATTAGGCCCGGACGGCGCTGTAGGCCCGGACACCGTTGGCCCAGACACTGTAGGCCCGGACACTGTAGACCCGTACGCTGTAGGCCCGGACGCATTAGTCTCGAACGCTGTAGGCCCGGACGCTGTAGGCCCAGACGCTGTAGGCCCAGACACTGTAGGCCCGGTCACTGTAGGCCCGGACACTGCAGATCCGGACAGTGTCGACCCGCACAGTGTAGGCCCGGTCACTGTAGATTTGGACAGTGTAGGCCCTGACACTGTAAGCCCAGACACTGTAGGCCCGGACACTGTAGGCCCGGACCGTGTAGGTCTGGACAGTGCAGTAGGAAAAAACAACTGCAGATGCTGATTAAAATCTGTGTCTACCTTCCGGACACTGTAGGCCCGGACGCTGTAAGCCCGGATACTGCAGATCCAGACAGTGTCGACCCGCACAGTGTAGGCCCGGTGCCCGTAGATCTGGACAGTGTAGGCCCGGACACTGTAGATCCGGACAGTGTAGCTCCGGACAGTGTAGGCCCGCAGCCCTGGCGCTGCCTAGCGGAGGTTGCATAGCAACCAGCCTCCCGGCCCCGGCGGCCGCCAGAACTAACGTGCGTGTTTGCAGGTTAATTGGCTTGGTATAAATGTAAATTGTCCTTAATGTGTGTAGGATAGCGTTAGTGTGCGGGGATCGCTGGTCTGTGCAGACTCGGTTTAGTTTAGTTTAGTTTAGTTTATTGTCACGTGTACCGAAGTACAGTGAGAAACGTTTTTGTTGCGCGCTAACCAGTCAGCGGAAAGACAACGCACGATTACAATCGAGCCGTCCACAGTGTACAGATACATGATAAGGGAATAACGTTTAGTGCAAGGTAAAGCCAGCAAAGTCCGATCAAGGATAGTCCGAGGGTCACCAATGAGGTAGATAGTAGTTCAGCACTGCTCTCTGGTTGTGGTAGGATGGTTCAGTTGCCTGATAACAGCCGGGAAGAAACTGTCCCTGAATCTGGAGGTGTGTGTTTCCACGCTTCTGTACCTCTTGTCCCGATGGGAGAGGGGAGTAGAGGGAGTGGCCGGGTGGGTGAGACTGGTCCTTGATTACGCTGCTGGCCTTGCCCGGGCAGCGTGAGGCGTAGATGGGCCGAAGGGCCAGTTTCTGCGTCGTATCTCTCAAGTAAGCCACTCAAAACTATCGCTAAGCGCGCCGATAAAAGAATGAGACGGCAAGACGTGTTGGTCAGGCAGGGATTGGTGTAAGAGCTTTTATTTAGGTAGCGGGAGCAACAGAAGGCCCGCTGGCAACGGAACAGCCTACGGGGGAGGCCGAAAGATCAGTCCCCTACATTCGGCAATGCGATTGCCTCTCCCGGGATTTACAAACCGATTGTTTTTGCAGCACAACACTTGAACGTCAGGAGGCAAAGTCCAGACACAAACTCCTCACCATCCTTGCAACTGAACAGCCGACACTTCCCTTTATTTATGGAACATCCCCCAATCAAATCTGAAACGGAAAGACACAAATAAGAAACTCGGCGGGAAAAAAATGAGGCCATTCGGCCCTTCGAGCCAGCGCCGTCATTCAACACGATCGCGGCTGATCATCCAAAATATCTTGCTTTCCCCCCCCATATCCCTCGATTCCGTTAGCGCCAAGAGCTCAATCTAACGCTTTCTCTTGAAAACATCCAGTGAATTGACCTCCACTGCCTTCTGCGGCAGAGAATTCCACAGATTCACAACTCTCTGGGTGGAAAAGATTTTCCTCATCTCAGTCCAAAATGGCCGACCCCTTATTCTTAAACTGTGTGTGGCCCCTGGTTCTGGACTACCCCAACAAGGGGAACATTTTTCCTGCATCTAGCCCGTCCAATCCCCTAAAGAATCTTACATGTTTCTATATCCCCATATCCCTTGATTCCGTTAGCCCTAAGAGCCACGTCCAACTATTTCTTGAAACCATCCAGTAAATTGGCCTCCACTGCCTTGTGTGGCAGAGAATTCCACAGATTCACAACTCTCTGGGTGGAAAAGTTTTTCCTCAACTCTGTTCAAAATGGCCGACCCCTTATTCTTAATCCGTGTGACCCCCCTGGTTCTGGACAATCCCCGAAATCAGGGAACATTTTTTCCCGCATCGAACCTGTCCGATCCCTTAAGAATTTGGCGGCAGAGAATTCCACAGATTCGCAACTCCCTGGCTGAGAAAGTTCCCCTCATCTCGGATCCTGAAAGGCCTGATGCTCCTAAGGTGTCCACTGACCCAACCAATCTCCTTCCACTCGCTCGTGGGCAAGGCTGTGTTGCATCGAGAGCAGAGCTCCTAACACGATGATCAGGCATCCCTTCATATCTGCTTCACTGCTCGATCCGGGATGAGACAGGCAGCGCTTTGAAACGATTTTATATGGACCAGGGATTGGCGGTCACAAAGTGGGCTGCTTCTCTGGGCCAATATATGAAGTGGAGAAGTGTCAAACAAAAGGTGTCCGATCGGCGAACATAGTTCTGGCCGCGGACTGAATTGGTGAAGGATTAACTGAATAGTCTGTTGTGGTTACATTTAGTGGTTGCCAACTACCTCACTCCCAAAGGGACAAAAGGTGACGTCACCGCCCCGCGCACCAGGTGACCTCACCCAGCCAGCGGCCACGTGCTCCCGATCCACCAGGCCGCCCGGGCCAGGAGGCGGGTTGCTACGCAAACTCCGTTAGGCGGCGCCCAGACCTCCGGGCCTACACTGTCCGGAAGGTAGACATAGATTTTAACCAGCATGGGCAGTTTTTTTTCCGACTGCACTGTCCATACCTACACTGTCCGGGCCTACAGTGTCCGGGCCTATAGTGTCCGGGCCTACAGTGACCAGGCCTACACTGTCCGGGCCTACAGTGTCCGGGCCTACAGCGTCCGGGCCTACTGCGTTTGGGCCTACGGTGTCCGGGCCAACGGTGTCCGGGCCTACAGTGTCCGGGCCTACAGCATACGTGCCTACTGCGTCCGGGACTACAGTGTCTGGGCCTACAGTGTCCAGGCCTACAGCGCCGTCCGGGCCTAATACGGGACATGAGCGGTCCAGTACAGGACAAACCAATTTCGCCAAAAATACGGGAAGTCCTGGCTAATACGGGACAGTTGGCAACCCTAGCCACATAGCACGGAATCAGGCCCTTAGGCCCAACTTACCCAAACCGGCCAATATGTCCCAGCTACACTAGTCCCACCTGCCCGCGTTTGGCCCATATCCCTCCAAGCCCGTCCTATCCATGTACCTGTTTAACTGTTTCTTAAACGTTGCCTCAACTACCTCCTCCGGCAGCTCGTTCCATACACCCACCACCCTTTGTGTGGAAACGTTACCTCTCAGGTTCCTGTTAAATCCTTTCCCCTTCACCTGAAACCTATGTCCTCTGGTCCTCTATTCCCCTACTCTGGGCAAGAGACTCCCTAATCAAGGGAAACTCCCTAGTCTAGTTTAGTATATTGTCACGTGTACCGAGGTACAGTGAAAAGCTTTTATTGTGGGCTAACAAGTCAGCAGACATTTGCTGTCTTTACCTTGCACTAAACGTTATTCCCTTATCATGTATCTGTAGACTGTGGACAGCTTGATTGTAATCGTGTATTGTCTTTCCACTGACTGGATAGCTCGCAACAAAAGCTTCTCACTGTACCTCGGTACACGTGACGATAAACTAAACTAGACTCAATGAAACAAAACTAACGTGCGTGTTTGCAGGTTAATTGGCTTGGTATAAATGTAAATTGTCCTTAATGTGTGTAGGATAGCGTTAGTGTGTGGGGATCGCTGGTCTGTGCGGACTCGGTTTAGTTTAGTTTAGTTTAGTTTATTGTCCCGTGTACCGAAGTACAGTGAGAAACATTTTTGTTGTGCGCTAACCAGTCAGCGGAAAGATAATACACGATTACAATCGAGCCGTCCACAGTGTACAGATACATGATAAGGGAATAACGTTTAGTGCAAGGTAAAGCCAGCAAACTCCAATCAAGGATATTCCGAGGGTCACCAATGAGGTAGATAGTAGTTCAGCACTGCTCTCTGGTTGTGGTAGGATGGTTCAGTTGCCTGATAACAGCCGGGAAGAAACTGTCCCTGAATCTGGAGGTGTGTGTTTCCACGCTTCTGTACCTCTTGCCCCGATGGGAGAGGGGAGTAGAGGGAGTGGCCGGGTGGGTGAGACTGGTCCTTGATTACGCTGCTGGCCTTGCCCAGGCAGCGTGAGGCGTTGATGGGCCGATGGGCCTGTTTCCGCGTCGTATCTCTCAAGTAAGCCACTCAAAACTATCGCTAAGCGCGCCGATAAAAAAGTGAGACGGCAAGACGTGTTGGTCAGGCAGGGATTGGTGTAAGAGCTTTTATTTAGGTAGCGGGAGCAACAGAAGGTCCGTTGTCAACGGAACAGCCTACGGGGGAGGCCGAAAGATCAGTTCCCTACATTCGCCATTGCGATTGCTTCTCCCGGGATTTCGAGCCAGATTGTTTTTTCAACGCAACACTTGAACATCAAGACGCAAAGACCAGGCACAAACTCCTCACCATCCTTGCAACCGAACAGCCGACACTCCCCTCCATTGTCGGTACATCCCGCATTTGAACCTGAAACGGAAAGACACAAATAAGAAACTTGGTGGAAAAAAATTTAGGCCATTCGGCCCTTCGAGCTAGCGCCGCCATTCAACACGATCGCTGCTAATCATCCAAAATTCCTGCTTTCTCCCCCATGTCCCTCGATTCCGTTAGCCCCAAGAGCTAAATCTAACTCTTTCTCTTGAAAACATCCAGTGAATTGGCCTCCACTGCCTTGTGTGGCAGAGAAATCCACAGATTCACAACTCTCTGGGTGGAAAAGTTATTCCTCAACTCTGTTCAAAATGGCCGACCCCTTATCCTTAATCCGTGTGACCCCCTGGTTCTGGACTCCCCCGACATCAGGGAACATTTTTCCCGCATCGAGCCTGTCCGATCCCTTAAGAATTTGGCGGCAGAGAATTCCGCAGATTCGCAACTTCCTGGCTGAGAAAGTTTCTCCTCATCTCGGGTCCTGAAAGACCTGAGGCTCCAAATGTGTCCACTGACTGAACTGACCTCTTTCCACTCGCTCCTGGGCAAGGCTGGGTTGCATCGAGAGCAGAGCTCCTAACACGATGATCAGGCATCCCTTCATGTCTGCTTCGCTGCTCGATCCGGGATGAGACAGGCAGCACTTTGAAACGCTTTTATATGGACCAGGGATTGGCGGTCACAAAGTGGGCGGCTTCTCTGGGCCAATATACGAAGTGGAGACGTGTCAAACAATAGGCGTCTGATCGTCGAACATAGTTCTGGCCGCGGACTGAATTGGTGAAGGATTAACTGAATAGTCTGTTGTGGTTACATTGAATAGTCTGTTGTGAACTACTGCACAGCTACCTCACTACTACCGAGGTACAGTGAGAAGCTTTTGTTGCGAGCTATCCAGTCAGCGGAAAGACAATACACGATTACAATCAAGCTGTCCACAGTCTACAGATACATGATAAGGGAATCACGTTTAGTGCAAGGTAAAGCCAGCAAATTTCCGCTGTCTGGTTAGCACACAATAAAAGCTTTTCACTGTACCACGGTACACGTGGCAATAAACTAAACTAGACTAGACTAAACTAAACTAAACTAAATTAAACTAAAGAGAGGATCAAAATACTGGAGTGACTCAGTGGGACAGGCAGCATCTCCGGAGAGAAGGAATGGGTGAGGTGTCGGGTAGAGACCCTTCTTCAGAATGTTTTAGGGAGAGAGGGACAAAGTTTAAAGGAAATGTGCCGGGCAAGTATTTTTACACAGAGGTTTGCAGGGAATGGTGGACGCAGCCCAGACCATCATCTTGTACCTGCCCTCCAGAATCACCTCACACTAAATGGCACGGTGGCACAGCGGTAGAGTTGCTGCCTCACAGCGCCAGAGACCCGGGTTCCAACCCGACCACGGGTGCTGTCTGCGCGGAGTTTGTGCGTTCTCCCCGTGACCTGCGTGGGTTTTCTCCGGGTGCTCCGGTTTCCTCCCGCACTCCAAATACGTTGATTAAGGAGCCTCTTGCCCAGAGTAGGGGATTCAAGGACCAGTGGACATAGGTTTACGGTGAAGGGGAAAGGATTTAATAGGAACCTGAGGGGTAACGTTTCCACACAAAGGGTGGTGGGTTTATGGAGCGAGCTGCCAGAGGAGGTAGTTGAGGCAACATTTATGAAACAGTTAGATGGTTACATGGATAGGACGGGCTTGGAGGGATATGGGCCAAACGCGGGCAGGTGGGACTAGTGTAGCTGGGACATATTGGCCGGTTTGGGTAAGTTGGGCCTAAGGACCTGATTCCGTGCTATGTGGCTAGGGTTGCCAACTGTCCCGTATTAGCCGGGACTTACCGTATTTTTGGCGAAATTGGTTTGTCCCGTACGGGACCGCCCTTGTCCCGTATTAGCCCGGACGGCACTGTAGGCCCGGACATTGTAGGCCCGGGCACTTTAGGCCCGGACACCATTAGCCTGGACACTGTAGGCCCGGGAGATGTAGGCCCGCACGTAGTGGGCCCGGACGCTGTAGGCCTGGACGCTGTAGGTCCGGACGCTGTAGGCCTGGACACTGTAGGCCCGGACGCTGTAGGCCCGGACAGTGCAGGCCCGGTTGCTGTAGGCCCGGACACTGTAGGCCCAGACGCTATAGACCCGGACATTGTAGGCCCAGTCACTATAGGCCCGGACACTGTAGGCCTGGAGAGTGTAGGTACGGGCAGTGCAGTAGGAAGAAAAACTGCACATGCTGGTTAAAATATGTGTCTAATTTCCGGACAGTGTAGGTCCTGACAGTGTCGGCCCGGAGGCCTGGGCACTGCCTAACGGAGGTTGCATAGCAACCCTCCTCCCGGCCCGGGCAGCCGCCATTGTTGGAGCGGGAGCACGTGGCCGCTGGCTGGGTGAGATCACATGGAGCGCCGGGCGGTGACGTCACCTTTTGTCCCTTATTTGGGAGTGAGGTAGTTGGCAACCCCTTAATGTAACCACAACAGACTATTCGGTTAATCCTTCACCAATTCAGTCCGCGGCCAGAACTATGTTTGCCGATCAGACGCCTATTGTTTGACACGTCTCTGCTTTTATGTATTGGCCCAGAGAAGCCGCCCACTTTGTAACCGCCCATCCCTGATCCATATAAAAGCGTTTCAAAACGCTGCCTGTCTCATCCCAGATCGAGCAGTGAACCAGACATGAAGGGATGCCTGATTATCGTGTTAGCAGCTCTGCTTTCGATGCGGCACAGCCTTGCCCAGGAGCGAGTGGAAAGAGCTTTGTTGGGTAAGTGGACACCTTAGGAGCCTCAGGCCTTTCAGGACCCGAGATTAGGAGAAAGATTCTCAGCCAGGGAGTTGCGAATCTGCGGAATTCTCTGCCGCAAAATTCTTAAAGGATCGGACAGGCTCGATGCGGGAAAAATGTTCCCTGATGTCGGGGGAGTGCAGAACCAGTGGGTCACATGGATTAAGAATAAGGGGTCGGCCATTTTGGACGGAGATGAGGAGAAACCTTTCCACCCAGAGAGTTGTAATTCTGTGGAATTCTCTGCCACACAAGGCAGTGGAGGCCAAGTCACTGGATGTTTTCAAGAGAGAGTTGGACGTGGCTCTTAGGCCTAACGGAATCAAGGGAAATGGGGATATAGAACAATGTTAGATTCTTAAAGAAATGGACGGGCTAGATGCAGGAAAAATGTTCCCCATGTTGGGGGAGCCCAGAACTAGGGGCCACAGTTTAAGATTAAGGGGTCGGCCATTTTGGACTGAGATGAGGGAAAACGTTTCCACCCAGAGGGTTGTGAATCTGTGGGATTCTCTGCCGCAGAAGGCAGTGCAGGCCAATTCACTGGATGTTTTCAAGAGAAAGAGTTAGATTTAACTCTTAGGGCCAACGGAATTGAGGGACATGGGGGAGAAAGCTGGAATTTTGGATGATCAGCTGCGATCGTGTTGAATGGTGGCGCTGGCTCGAAGGGCCGAATGGCCTAATTTTTTTCCGCCAAGTTTTTTATTTGTGTCTTTCCTTTTCAGATTCGAATGGGGGATGTTCCAATTATGGAGGGGAGTGTCGGCTGTTCGGTTGCGAGGACGGTGAGGAGTTTGTGCCTGGTCATTGCGTCTTGATGTTCAAGTGTTGCGTTAAAAATATAATCAGCTTTGAAATCGTATTGTCGAATGAAGCGGACTGATCTTTCAGCCTCCCCTGTAGGCTGTTCCGTTGCCAACGGGCCTTCTGTTGCTCCCGCTACCTAAATAAAAGCTCTTACACCAATCCCTGCCTGACCAACACGTCTTGCCGTCTCACTTTTTTATCAGCGCGCTTAACGATAGTTTTGAGTGGCTTACTTGAGAGATACGACGCGGAAACTGGCCCTTCGGCCCATCTATGCCTCACGCTGCCTGGGCAAGGCCAGCAGCATAATCAAGGATCAGTCTCACTCACCCGACCACTCCCTCTACTCCCCTCTCCCATCGGGGCAAGAGGTACAGAAGCGTTAAAACACACACCTCCAGAGTCAGGGACAGTTTCTTCCCGGCTGTTATCAGCCAACTGAACCATCCTACCACAACCAGAGAGCGGTGCTGAACTACTATCTACCTCAATGGTGACCCTCGGACTATCCTTGATCGGACTTTGCTGGCTTTACCTTGCACTAAACGTTATTCCCTTATCATGTATCTGTACACTGTGGACGCCTGAATTGTAATCGTGTATTATCTTTCCGCTGACTGGTTAGCGCACAACAAAAATGTTTCTCACTGTACTTCGGTACACGCGACAATAAACTAAACTAATCTAAACTAAACCGAGTCCGCACAGACCAGCGATCCCCACACACTAACGCTATCCTACACACATTAAGGACAATTTACATTTATACCAAGCCAATTAACCTGCAAACACGCACGTTAGTTTTGTTTCATTTAGTCTAGTTTAGTTTATTGTCACGTGTACCGAGGTACAGTGAGAAGCTTTTGTTGCGAGCTATCCAGTCAGCGGAAAGACAATACACGATTACAATCAAGCTGTCCACAGTCTACAGATACATGATAAGGGAATAACGTTTAGTGCAAGGTAAAGACAGCAAATTTCCGCTGTCTGGTTAGCACACAATAAAAGCTTTTCACTGTACCACGGTACACGTGACAATATACTAAACTAGACTAGACTAAACTAAACTAAACTAAACTAAATTAAACTAAAGAGAGGCACAAAATGCTGGAGTGACTCAGTGGGACAGGCAGCATCTCCGGAGAGAAGGAATGGGTGAGGTGTCGGGTAGAGACCCTTCTTCAGAATGTTTTAGGGTGAGAGGGACAAAGTTTAAAGGAAACGTGCCGGGCAAGTATTTTTGCAGGGAATTGTGGACGCAGCCCAGACCATCATCTTGTACCTGCCCTCCAGAATCACCTCACACTAAATGGCACGGTGGCACAGCGGTAGAGTTGATGCCTCACAGCGACAGAGACCCGGGTTCCATCCCGACCACGGATGCTGTCTGCGCGGAGTTTGTGCGTTCTCCCCGTGACCTGAGTGGGTTTTCTCCGGTTGCTCCGGTTTCCTCCCGCACTCCAAAGACGTTGATTAAGGAGCCTCTTGCCCAGAGTAGGGGAAAAGAGGACCAGAGGACATAGGTTTAAGGTGAAGGGGAAAGGATTTAATAGGAACCTGAGGGGTAACATTTCCGCACAAAGGGTGGTGGGTGTATGCAGCGAGCTGCCAGAGGAGGTAGTTGAGGCAACATTTATGAAACAGTTAGATGGGTACATGGATAGGACGGGCTTGGAGGGATATGGGCCAAACGCGGGCAGGTGGGACTAGTGTAGCTGGGACATATTGGCCGGTGTGGGCAAGTTGGGCCAAAGGGCCTGATTCCGTGCTATGTGGCTAGGGTTGCCAACTGTCCCGTATTAGCCGGGACTTCCCGTATTTTTGGCGAAATTGGTTTGTCCCTTACGGGACCGCCCTTGTCCCGTATTAGTCCGGACGGCGCTGTAGGCCCGGACACTGTAGGCCCGGGCACTTTAGGCCCGGACACCATTAGCCTGGACACGTAGGCCCGGAAGATGTAGGCCCGGACATAGTGGGCCCGGACGCTGTAGGCCTGGACGCTGTAGGCCCGGATGCTGTAGGCCTGGACACTGTAGGCCCGGACGCTGTAGGCACGGACATTGTAGGCCCGGAAACTGTAGGCCCGGACACTGTAGGCCCGGACACTGTAGGCCGGCCAGTGCAGGCCCGGTCGCTGTAGGCCCGGACACTGTAGGCCCAGACGCTATAGGCCCGGACATTGTAGGCCCAGACACTATAGGCCCGGACACTGTAGGCCCGGAGAGTGCAGGTATGGACAGTGCAGTAGGAAGAAAAACTGCACATGCTGGTTAAAATGTGTCTAATTTCCGGACAGTGTAGGTCTTGACAGTGTCGGCCCGGAGGCCTGGGCGCCCCCTAACGGAGGTTGCATAGCAACCCTCCTCCAGGCCCGGGCGGCCGCCATTGTTGGAGCGGGAGCACGTGGCCGCTGGCTGGGTGAGATCACGTGGAACGCCGGGCAGTGACGTCACCTTTTGTCCCTTATTTGGGAGTGAGGTAGTTGGCAACCCCTTAATGTAACCCCAACAGACTATTCGGTTAATCCTTCACCAATTCAGTCCGCGGCCAGAACTATGTTCGCCGATCAGACGCCTATTGTTTGACACGTCTCTGCTTTATATATTGGCCCAGAGAAGCCGCCCACTTTGTAACCGCCCATCCCTGGTCCTTATAAAAGCGTTTCAAAGCGCTGCCTGACTCATCCCGGATCGAGCAGCAAAGCAGACATGAAGGGATGCCTGATCATCGTGTTAGGAGCTCTGCTTTCGATGCGGCACTGCCTTGCCCAGGTGCGAGTGGAAAGAGATTTGTTGGGTAAGTGGACACCTTAGGAGCCTCAGGCCTTTCAGGACCCGAGATGAGGAGAAAGTTTCTCAGCCAGGGAGATGCGAATCTGCGGAATTCTCTGCCGCAAAATTCTTAAGGTATTGGACAGGTTCGATGCGGGAAAAATGTTCCCTGATGTCGGGGGAGTCGAGAACCAGTGGGTCACACGGATTAAGAATAAGGGGTCGGCCATTTTGGACGGAGATGAGGAGAAACTTTTCCACCCAGAGAGTTGTGATTCTGTGGAATTCTCTGCCACTGAAGGAAGTGGAGGCCCAGTCACTGGATGTTTTCAAGAGAGAGTTGGACGTGGCTCTTAGGGCTAACGGAATCAAGGGAAATGGGGATATAGAACCATGTTAGATTCTTAAAGGATTGGACGGGCTAGATGCAGGAAAAATGTTCCCCATGTTGGGGGAGTCCAGAACCAGGGGCCACAGTTTAAGAATAATGGGTCGGACATTTTGGACTGAGATGAGGAAAAAAGTTTCCACCCAGAGGGTTGTGAATCTGTGGGATTCTCTGCCGCAGAAGGCAGTGCAGGCCAATTCACTGGATGTTTTCAAGAGAAAGAGTTAGATTTAGCTCTTAGGGCCAACGGAATCGAGGGACATGGGGGAGAAATGGAATTTTGGATGATCAACTGCGATCGTGTTGAATGGAGGCGCTGGTACGAAGGGCCGAATGGCCTAATTTTTTTCCGCAAAGTTTTTTATTTGTGTCTTTCCATTTCAGATTCGAATGGGGGATGTTCCAATAACGGAGGGGAGTGTCGGCTGTTCGGTTGCGAGGACGGTGAGGAGTTTGTGCCTGGTCTTTGCGTCTTGATGTACAAGTGTTGCATTAAAAACACAATCAGTCTGTAAATCCCGGGAGAGGCAAACGCAATGCCGAATGTAGGGGACTGATCTTTCGGCCTCCCCCGTAGGCTGTTCCGTTCCCAACGGGCCTTCTGTTGCTCCCGCTACCTAAATAAAAGCTCTTACACTAATCCCTGCCTGACCAACATGTCTTGCCGTCTCACTTTTTTATCGGCGCGCGTAGCGATAGTTTTGAGTGGCTTACTTGAGAGATACGACGCAGAAACAGGCCCTTCGGCCCATCTACGCCTCACGCTGCCCGGGCAAGGCCAGCAGACTAATCAAGGACCAGTCTCACCCACCCGGCCATTCCCTCTACTCCCCTCTCCCATCGGGACAAGAGGTACAGAAGCGTGGAAACACACACCTCCAGATTCAGGGACAGTTTCTTCCCGGCTGTTATCAGGCAACTGAACCATCCTACCACAACCAGAGAGCAGTGCTGAACTACTATCTACCTCATTGGTGACCCTCGGACTATCCTTGATCGGACTTTGCTGGCTTTACCTTGCACTAAACGTTATTCCCTTATCATGTATCTGTACACTGTGGACGCCTGAATTGTAATCGTGTATTATCTTTCCGCTGACCGGTTAGCGCACAACAAAAATGTTTCTCACTGTACTTCGGTACACGGGACAATAAACTAAACTAATCTAAACTAAACCGAGTCCGCACAGACCAGCGATCCCCACACACTAACGCTATCCTACACACATTAAGGACAATTTACATTTATACCAAGCCAATTAACCTGCAAACACGCACGTTAGTTTTGTTTCTTTTAGTCTTGTTTAGTTTATTGTCACGTCTACCGAGGTACAGTGAGAAGCTTTTGTTGCGAGCTATCCAGTCAGTGGAAAGACAATACACGATTACAATCAAGCTGTCCACAGTGTACAGATACATGATAAGGGAATAACGTTTAGTGCAAGGTAAAGCCAGCAAATTTCCGCTGTCTGGTTAGCACACAATAAAAGCTTTTCACTGTACCACGGTACACGTGACAATAAAGTAAACTAGACTAGACTAAACTAAACTAAGTTAAACTAAAGAGAAGGCACAAAATACTGGAGTGACTCAGTGGGACAGGCAGCATCTCCGGAGAGAAGGAATAGGTGACGTGTCGGGTAGAGACCCTTCTTCAGAATGTTTTAGGGTGAGAGGGACAAAGTTTAAAGGAAACGTGCCGGCAAGTTTTTTTACAGGGAATTGTGAACGCAGCCCAGACCGTCATCTTGTACCTGCTCTCCAGAATCACCTCACACTAAATGGCACGGTGGCACAGCGGTAGATTTGCTGCCTCTCAGCGCCAGAGACCCGGGTTTCATCCCGACAACGGGTGCTGTCTGCGCGGAGTTAGTGCGTTCTCCCCGTGACCTGCGTGGGTTTTCTACGGGTGCTCCGGTTTCCTCCCGCACTCCAAAGACGTTGATTAAGGAGCCTCTTGCCCAGAGTAGGGGAAAAGAGGACCAGAGGACATAGGTTTAAGGTGAAGGGGAAAGGATTTAATAGGAACCTGAGGGGTAACATTTCCGCACAAAGGGTGGTGGGTGTATGCAGCGAGCTGCCGGAGGAGATAGTTGAGGCAACATTTATGAAACAGTTAGATGGGTACATGGATAGGACGGGCTTGGAGGGATATGGGCCAAACGCGGGCAGGTGGGACTAGTGTAGCTGGGACATATTGGCCGGTGTGGGCAAGTTGGGCCAAAGGGCCTGATTCCGTGCTATGTGGCTAGGGTTGCCAACTGTCCCGTATTAGCCGGGACTTCCCGTATTTTTGGCAAAATTGGTTTGTCCCTTACGGGACCGCCCTTGTCCCGTATTAGCCCGGACGGCGCTGTAGGCCCGGACACTGTAGGCCCGGGCACTTTAGGCCCGGACACCATTAGCCTGGACACGTAGGCCCGGAAGATGTAGGCCCGGACATAGTGGGCCCGGACGCTGTAGACCTGGACGCTGTAGGCCCGGATGCTGTAGGCCTGGACACTGTAGGCCCGGACGCTGTAGGCACGGACATTGTAGGCCCAGAAACTGTAGGCCCGGACACTGTAGGCCCGGACACTGTAGGCCGGCCAGTGCAGGCCCGGTCGCTGTAGGCCCGGACACTGTAGGCCCAGACGCTATAGGCCCGGACATTGTAGGCCCAGACACTATAGGCCCGGACACTGTAGGCCCGGAGAGTGTAGGTATGGACAGTGCAGTAGGAAGAAAAACTGCACATGCTGGTTAAAATGTGTCTAATTTCCGGACAGTGTAGGTCCTGACAGTGTCGGCCCGGAGGCCTGGGCGCCCCCTAACGGAGGTTGCATAGCAACCCTCCTCCCGGCCCGGGCGGCTGCCATTGTTGGAGCGGGAGCACGTGGCCGCTGGCTGGGTGAGGTCACGTGGGGCGCCGGGCGGTGACGTCACCTTTTGTCCCTTATTTGGGAGTGAGGTAGTTGGCAACTCCTAAATGTAACCACAACAGACTATTCGGTTAATCCTTCACCAATTCAGTTCGCGGCCAGAACTATGTTCGCCGATCAGACGCCTATTGTTTGACACGTCTCTGCTTTATATATTGGCCCAGAGAAGCCGCCCACTTTGTAACCGCCCATCCCTGGTCCATATAAAAGCGTTTCAAAGCGCTGCCTGTCTCATCCTGGATCGAGCAGTGAACCAGACATGAAGGGATAATAATAATAATAATAATAATAAGCATTTATTTTATATAGTGCCTTATCAGGTGCTCAAAGCGCTTTACATAAACTATCATAACATAAAAACAAACAGACAAACTATCCTAACGGAAAAGCGGTGAATAAACAACGCCAGCGTCCTCTCACGTCAGGGTCCGGCAGTAGACAACAAAAAGCACAGGACACACAGATACAATTTTTACACAAACAGCCATCACAGTGATTGCTCTAGGCACACCCTCACTGTGATGGAAGGCAAAGAAAAGTCTTATCTCCTCCTCATTCTTCTCCCGTGGTGCCACGAGGTGATCGAGGCTCCCAACTTTTTGAAGCCCCCACCGGGCGATGGAAAGTCCCAGGGCCGAGCCGAGCAGGCCGATGAAAGTCCTGAGCCCCCACCGGGCGATGGAAAGTGCTGCGGCCGGGCCACGCAGGGCGATGAAGGGCCTGCGAGCTGGTCGATCGTACCTCGCGCTTCGGGGCGGTCGAAGCTGCTACGGCTGGAGCTCCCAAAAACCGGTCGCCAGCCAGGGACCTGCGAGCTCCCGATGTTGCGTTCTGCAGGGCCCAACGCCGAAGCCTCCGAGATGGTAAGTCCAGGCCCTGCGACCGGAGTCTTCAAGGTCGATCCCAGCTGGAGGCCGCCGACTCCACGATGTTAGGCCGTAGCGCGAACGGAGATACGACACGGTAAAGGTCGCATCTCCGTTGAGGAAGAGATTAGAAAAAAAGGTTTCCCGCACCCCCCCACCACCCCCCCCCACCCCCCCCCCCCCCCCCCCCCCACATACACAGAGTTAAAAATAGAACAAAACGCACATTAAACGATGACAATAGACAAAAAAACAAAGAGAGACTGCCGGTGAGCCGCAGCTGCAGAACACAGCCACGCCCCTTTTTTTTTAGTTTGATGCCTGATCATCGTGTTAGGAGCTCTGCTTTCGATGCGGCACTGCCTTGCCCAGGAGCGAGTGGAAAGAGATTTGTTGGGTAAGTGGACACCTTAGGAGCCTCAGGCCTTTCAGAACCCGAGATGAGGAGAAAGTTATTTTCCGCCAAGTTTTTTATTTGTGTCTTTCCGTTTCAGATTCGAATGGGGGATGTTCCAATTACGGAGGGGAGTGTCGGCTGTTCGGTTGCGAGGACGGTGAGGAGTTTGTTCCTGGTCTTTGCGTCTTGATGTTCAAGTGTTGCGTTGAAAAAATAATCTGGCTGGAAATCCCGGGAGAGGCAATCGCAATGGCGAATGTAGCGGACTGATCTTTCGGCCTCCCCCGTAGGCTGTTCCGTTGCCAACGGGCCTTCTGTTGCTCCCGCTACCTAAATAAAAGCTCTTACACCAATCCCTGCCTGACCAACACGTCTTGCCGTCTCACTTTTTTATCAGCGCGCTTAACGATAGTTTTGAGTGGCTTACTTGAGAGATACGACGCGGAAACAGGCCCTTCGGCCCATCTACGCCTCACGCTGCCTGGGCGAGGCAGCAGCGTAATCAAGGACCAGTCCCTCTACTCCCCTCTCCCATCGGGGCAAGAGGTACAGAAGTCTGGAAACACACACCTCCAGATTCAGGGACAGTTTCCTCCCGGCTGTTATCAGGCAACTGAACCATCCTACCACAACCAGAGAGCAGTGCTGAACTACTATCTACCTCATTGGTGACCCTCGGACTATCCTTGATCGGACTTTGCTGGCTTTACCTTGCACTAAACGTTATTCCCTTATCATGTATCTGTACACTGTGGACGGCTCAATTGTAATCGTGTATTATCTTTTCGCTGACTGGTTAGCGCGCAACAAAAACGTTTCTCACTGTACTTCGGTACGCGCGACAATAAACTAAACTAAACTAATCTAAACTAAACCGAGTCTGCACAGACCAGCGATCCCCACACACTAACGCTATCCTACACACATTAAGGACAATTTACATTTATACCAAGCCAATTAACCTGCAAACACGCACGTTAGTTTTGTTTCATTTAGTCTAGTTTAGTTTATCGTCACGTGTACCGAGGTACAGTGAGAAGCTTTTGTTGCGAGCTATCCAGTCAACGGAAAGACAATACACGATTACAATCAAGCTGTCCACAGTCTACAGATACATGATAAGGGAATAACGTTTAGTGCAAGGTAAAGCCAGCAAATTTCCGCTGTCTGGTTAGCACACAATAAAAGCTTTTCACTGTACCACGGTACACGTGACAATAAACTAAACTAGACTAGACTAAACTAAACTAAACTAAATTAAACTAAAGAGAGGCACCAAATACTGGAGTGACTCAGTGGGACAGGCAGCATCTCCGGAGAGAAGGAATGGGTGAGTTGTCGGGTAGAGACCCTTCTTCAGAATGTTTTAGGGTGAGAGGGACAAAGTTTAAAGGAAACGTGCCGGCAAGTTTTTTTACAGGGAATTGTGGACGCAGCCCAGACCATCATCTTGTACCTGCCCTCCAGAATCACCTCACACTAAATGGCACGGTGGCACAGCGGTAGAGTTGATGCCTCACAGCGACAGAGACCCGGGTTCCATCCCGACCACGGATGCTGTCTGCGCGGAGTTTGTGCGTTCTCCCCGTGACCTGAGTGGGTTTTCTCCGGTTGCTCCGGTTTCCTCCCGCACTCCAAAGACGTTGATTAAGGAGCCTCTTGCCCAGAGTAGGGGAAAAGAGGACCAGAGGACATAGGTTTAAGGTGAAAGGGAAAGGATTTAATAGGAACCTGAGGGGTAACATTTCCACACAAAGGGTGGTGGGTGTATGGAGCGAGCTGCCAGAGGAGGTAGTTGAGGCAACATTTATGAAACAGTTAGATGGGTACATGGATAGGACGGGCTTGGAGGGATATGGGCCAAACGCGGGCAGGTGGGACGAGTGTAGCTGGGACATATTGGCCGGTGTGGGCAAGTTGGGCCAAAGGGCCTGATTTCGTGCTATGTGGCTAGGGTTGCCAACTGTCCCGTATTAGCCGTATTTTTGGCGAAATTGTTTTGTCCCGTACGGGACCGCCCTTGTCCCGTATTAGCCCGGACGGCGCTGTAGGCCTGGACACTGTAGGCCCGGGCACTTTAGGCCCGGACACCATTAGCCTGGACACTGTAGGCCCGGAAGATGTAGGCCCTGACGTAGTGGTCCGGGACACTGTACGCCTGGACGCTGTAGGCCCGGACGCTGTAGGCCTGGACACTGTAGTCCTGGACGCTGTAGGCACGGACATTGTAGGCCCAGACACTGTAGGCCCGGACACTGTAGGCCCGGACACTGCAGGCCCGGCCAGTGCAGGCCTGGTCGCTGTAGGCCCGGACACTGTAGGCCCAGACACTATAGGCCCGGACATTGTAGGCCCAGACACTATAGGCTCGGGCACTGTAGGCCCAGAGAGTGTAGGTACGGACAGTGCAGTAGGAAGAAAAACTGCACATGCTGGTTAAAATATGTGTCTAATTTCCGGACAGTGTAGGCCCGGAGGCCTGGGCACCGCCTAACGGAGGTTGCATAGCAACCCTCCTCCCGGCCCGGGCGGCTGCCATTGTTGGAGCGGGAGCACGTGGCCGCTGGCTGGGTGAGGTCACGTGGGGCGCCGGGCGGTGACGTCACCTTTTGTCCCTTATTTGGGAGTGAGGTAGTTGGCAACTCCTAAATGTAACCACAACAGACTATTCGGTTAATCCTTCACCAATTCAGTTCGCGGCCAGAACTATGTACGCCGATCAGACGCCTATTGTTTGACACGTCTCTGCTTTATATATTGGCCCAGACAATAGACAATAGACAATAGACAATAGGTGCAGGAGTAGGCCATTCAGCCCTTCGAGCCAGCACCGCCATTCAATGCGATCATGGCTGATCACTATCAATCAGTACCCCGTTCCTGCCTTCTCCCCATACCCCCTCACTCCGCTATCCTTAAGAGCTCTATCCAGCTCTCTCTTGAAAGCATCCAACGAACTGGCCTCCACTGCCTTCTGAGGCAGAGAATTCCACACCTTCACCACCCTCTGACTGAAAAAGTTCTTCCTCATCTCCGTTCTAAATGGCCTACCCCTTATTCTCAAACTGTGGCCCCTTGTTCTGGACTCCCCCAACATTGGGAACATGTTATCTGCCTCTAATGTGTCCAATCCCCTAATTATCTTATATCTTTCAATAAGATCCCCCCTCATCCTTCTAAATTCCAGTGTATACAAGCCCAATCGCTCCAGCCTTTCAACATACGACAGTCCCGCCATTCCGGGAATTAATCTAGTGAACCTACGCTGCACGCCCTCCATAGCAAGAATATCCTTCCTCAAATTTGGAGACCAAAACTGCACACAGTACTCCAGGTGCGGTCTCACCAGGGCCCGGTACAACTGTAGAAGGACCTCTTTGCTCCTATACTCAACTCCTCTTGTTACGAAGGCCAACATTCCATTGGCTTTCTTCACTGCCTGCTGAACCTGCATGCTTCCTTTCATTGACTGATGCACTAGGACACCCAGATCTCGTTGAACTCCCCCTCCTCCTAACTTGACACCATTCAGATAATAATCTGCCTTTCTATTCTTACTTCCAAAGTGAATAACCTCACACTTATCTACATTAAACTGCATCTGCCATGTATCCGCCCACTCACACAACCTGTCCAGGTCACCCTGCAGCCTTATTGCATCTTCCTCACAATTCACACTACCCCCCAACTTAGTATCATCTGCAAATTTGCTAATGGTACTTTTAATCCCTTCGTCTAAGTCATTAATGTATATCGTAAATAGCTGGGGTCCCAGCACCGAACCTTGCGGTACCCCACTGGTCACTGCCTGCCATTCCGAAAGGGACCCATTTATCCCCACTCTTTGCTTTCTGTCTGTTAACCAATTTTCTATCCATGTCAGTACCCTACCCCCAATACCATGTGCCCTAATTTTGCCCACTAATCTCCTATGTGGGACCTTGTCGAAGGCTTTCTGAAAGTCGAGGTACACCACATCCACTGACTCTCCCTTGTCAATTTTCCTAGTTACATCCTCAACAGAGAAGCCGCCCACTTTGTAACCGCCCATCCCTGATCCATATAAAAGCGTTTCAAAGCGCTGCCTGTCTCATCCTGGATCGAGCAGTGAACCAGACATGAAGGGATAATAATAATAATAATAATAATAATAAGCATTTATTTTATATAGTGCCTTATCAGGTGCTCAAAGCGCTTTACATAAACTATCATAACATAAAAACAAACAGACAAACTATCCTAACGGAAAAGCGGCGAATAAACAACGCCAGCGTCCTCTCACGTCAGGGTCCGGCAGTAGACAACAAAAAGCACAGGACACACAGATACAATTTTTACACAAACAGACATCACAGTGATTGCTCCAGGCACACCCTCACTGTGATGGAAGGCAAAGAAAAGTCTTATCTCCTCCTCATTCTTCTCCCGTGGTGCCACGAGGTGATCGAGGCTCCCAACTTTTTGAAGCCCCCACCGGGCGATGGAAAGTCCCAGGGCCGAGCCGAGCAGGCCGATGAAAGTCCTGAGCCCCCACTGGGCGATGGAAAGTCCCAGGGCCGAGCCGAGCAGGCCGATGAAAGTCCTGAGCCCCCACCACAAAGGGTGGTGGGTGTATGGAGCGAGTTGCCAGAGGAGGTAGTTGAGGCAACATTTATGAAACAGTTGGACAGGTACATGGATAGGACGGGTTTGGAGAGATATGGGCCAAACGCGGGCAGGTGGGGCTAGTGTAGCTGGGACATGTTGGCCGGTGTGGGCGTTGGGCCAAAGGGCCTGATTCCATGCTATATGGCTAGGGTTGCCAACTGTCCCGTATTAGCCGGGACGTAGTGGTCCCGGACACTGTACGCCTGGACGCTGTAGGCCCGGACGCTGTAGGCCTGGACACTGTAGTCCCGGACGCTGTAGGCACGGACATTGTAGGACCGGACACTGTAGGCCCGGACACTGTAGGCCCGGACACTGCAGGCCCGGCCAGTGCAGGCCCGGTCGCTGTAGGCCCGGACACTGTAGGCCCAGATAGTGTAGGTACGGACAGTGCAGTAGGAAGAAAAACTGCACATGCTGGTTAAAATATGTGTCTAATTTCCGGACAGTGTAGGCCCGGAGGCCTGGGCACCGCCTAACGGAGGTTGCATAGCAACCCTCCTCTCAGCCCGGGCAGCTGCCATTGTTGGAGCGGGAGCACGTGGCCGCTGGCTGGGTGAGGTCACGTGGGGCGCCGGGCGGTGACGTCACCTTTTGTCCCTTATTTGGGAGTGAGGTAGTTGGCAACTCCTAAGTGTAACCACAACAGACTATTCGGTTAATCCTTCACCAATTCAGTTCGCGGCCAGAACTATGTTCGCCGATCAGACGCCTATGTTTGACACGTCTCTGCTTTATATATTGGCCCAGAGAAGCCGCCCACTTTGTAACCGCCCATCCCTGGTCCATATAAAAGCGTTTCAAAGCGCTGCCTGTCTCATCCTGGATCGAGCAGTGAACCAGACATGAAGGGATAATAATAATAATAATAATAATAAGCATTTATTTTATATAGTGCCTTATCAGGTGCTCAAAGCGCTTTACATAAACAATCATAACATAAAAACAAACAGACAAACTATCCTAACGGAAAAGCGGCGAATAAACAACGCCAGCGTCCTCTCACGTCAGGGTCCGGCAGTAGACAACAAAAAGCACAGGACACACAGATACAATTTTTACACAAACAGCCATCACAGTGATTGCTCTAGGCACACCCTCACTGTGATGGAAGGCAAAGAAAAGTCTTATCTCCTCCTCATTCTTCTCCCGTGGTGCCACGAGGTGATCGAGGCTCCCAACTTTTTGAAGCCCCCACCGGGCGATGGAAAGTCCCAGGGCCGAGCCGAGCAGGCCGATGAAAGTCCTGAGCCCCCACTGGGCGATGGAAAGTCCCAGGGCCGAGCCGAGCAGGCCGATGAAAGTCCTGAGCCCCCACCGGGCGATGGAAAGTGCTGCGGCCGGGCCACGCAGGGCGATGAAGGGCCTGCGAGCGGGTCGATCGTACCTCGCGCTTCGGGGCAGTCGAAGCTGCTACGGCTGGAGCTCCCAAAAACCGGTCGCCAGCCAGGGACCTGCGAGCTCCCGATGTTGCGTTCTGCAGGGCCCACGGCCGAAGCCTCCGAGATGGTAAGTCCAGGCCCTGCGACCGGAGTCTTCAAGGTCGATCCCAGCTGGAGGCCGCCGACTCCACGATGTTAGGCCGTAGCGCGAACGGAGATACGACACGGTAAAGGTCGCATCTCCGTTGAGGAAGAGATTAGAAAAAAAGGTTTCCCGCACCCCCCCCCCCCCCCCCCCCCTCCACATACACAGAGTTAAAAATAGAACAAAACGCACATTAAACGATGACAATAGACAAAAAAACAAAGAGAGACTGCCGGTGAGCCGCAGCTGCAGAACACAGCCACGCCCCTTTTTTTTAGTTTGATGCCTGATCATCGTGTTAGGAGCTCTGCTTTCGATGCGGCACTGCCTTGCCCAGGAGCGAGTGGAAAGAGATTTGTTGGGTAAGTGGACACCTTAGGAGCCTCAGGCCTTTCAGAACCCGAGATGAGGAGAAAGTTTTTTTCTGCCAAGTTTGTTATTTGTGTCTTTCCGTTTCAGATTCGAATGGGGGATGTTCCAATTACGGAGGGGAGTGTCGGCTGTTCGGTTGCGAGGACGGTGAGGAGTTTGTTCCTGGTCTTTGCGTCTTGATGTTCAAGTGTTGCGTTGAAAAAATAATCTGGCTGGAAATCCCGGGAGAGGCAATCGCAATGGCGAATGTAGCGGACTGATCTTTCGGCCTCCCCCGTAGGCTGTTCCGTTCCCAACGGGCCTTCTGTTGCTCCCGCTACCTAAATAAAAGCTCTTACACCAATCCCTGCCTGACCAACACGTCTTGCCGTCTCACTTTTTTATCGGCGCGCTTAGCGATAGTTTTGAGTGGCTTACTTGAGAGATACGACGTGGAAACAGGCCCTTCGGCCCATCTACACCTCACGCTGCCTGGGCAAGGCCAACAGCATAATCAAGGACCAGTCTCACCCACCCGGCCACTCCCTCCACTCCCCTCTCCCATCGGGGCAAGAGGTACAGAAGCGTGGAAACACACACCTCCAGATTCAGGGACAGTTTCTTCCCGGCTGTTATCAGGCAACTGAACCATCCTACCACAACCAGAGAGCAGTGCTGAACTACTATCTACCTCATTGGTGACCCTCGGACTATCCTTGATCGGACTTTGCTGGCTTTACCTTGCACTAAACGTTATTCCCTTATCATGTATCTGTACACTGTGGACGGCTCGATTGTAATCGTGCATTGTCTTTTCGCTGACTGGTTAGCGCGCAACAAAAATGTTTCTCACTGTACTTCGGTACACGCGACAATAAACTAAACTAATCTAAACTAAACCGAGTCCGCGCAGACCAGCGATCCCCACACACTAACGCTATCCTACACACATTAAGGACAATTTACATTTATACCAAGCCAATTAACCTGCAAACACGCACGTTAGTTTTGTTTCATTTAGTCTAGTTTAGTTTATCGTCACGTGTACCGAGGTACAGTGAGAAGCTTTTGTTGCGAGCTATCCAGTCAGTGGAAAGACAATACACGATTACAATCAAACTGTCCACAGTCTACAGATACATGATAAGGGAATAACGTTTAGTGCAAGGTAAAGCCAGCAAATTTCCGCTGTCTGGTTAGCACACAATAAAAGCTTTTCACTGTACCACGGTACACGTGACAATATACTAAATTAGACTAGACTAAACTAAACTAAATTAAACTAAAGAGAAGGCACAAAATGCTGGAGTGACTCAGTGGGACAGGCAGCATCTCCGGAGAGAAGGAATGGGTGACGTGTCGGGTAGAGACCCTTCTTCAGAATGTTTTAGGGAGAGAGGGACAAAGTTTAAAGGAAACGTGCCGGGCAAGTATTTTTACAGGGAATTGTGGACGCAGACCAGACCATCATCTTGTACCTGCCCTCCAGAATCACCTCACACTAAATGGCACGGTGGCACAGCGGTAGAGTTGATGCCTCACAGCGCTAGAGACCCGGGTTCCATCCCGACCACGGGTGCTGTCTGCGCGGAGTTTGTATGTTCTCCCCTTGACCTGCGTGGGTTTTCTCCGGGTGCTCCGGTTTCCTCCCGCCCTCCAAAGACGTTGATTAAGGAGCCTCTTGCCCAGAGTAGGGGAAAAGAGGACCAGAGGACATAGGTTTAAGGTGAAGGGGAAAGGATTTAATAGGAACCTGAGGGGTAACATTTCCGCACAAAGGGTGGTGGGTGTATGCAGCGAGCTGCCGGAGGAGATAGTTGAGGCAACATTTATGAAACAGTTAGATGGGTACATGGATAGGACGGGCTTGGAGGGATATGGGCCAAACGCGGGCAGGTGGGACTAGTGTAGCTGGGACATATTGGCCGGTGTGGGCAAGTTGGGCCAAAGGGCCTGATTCCGTGCTATGTGGCTAGGGTTGCCAACTGTCCCGTATTAGCCGGGACTTCCCGTATTTTTGGCGAAATTGGTTTGTCCCTTACGGGACCGCCCTTGTCCCGTATTAGCCCGGATGGCGCTGTAGGCCTCGACACTGTAGGCCCGGGCACTTTAGGCCCGGACACCATTAGCCTGGACACGTAGGCCCGGAGGATGTAGGCCCGGACGTAGTGGGCCCGGACGCTGTAGGCCTGGACGCTGTAGGCCCGGATGCTGTAGGCCTGGACACTGTAGGCCCGGACGCTGTAGGCACGGACATTGTAGGCCCGGAAACTGTAGGCCCGGACACTGTAGGCCCGGACACTGTATGCCGGCCAGTGCAGGCCCGGTCGCTGTAGGCCCGGACACTGTAGGCCCAGACGCTATAGGCCCGGACATTGTAGGCCCAGACACTATAGGCCCGGACACTGTAGGCCCGGAGAGTGTAGGTATGGACAGTGCAGTAGGAAGAAAAACTGCACATGCTGGTTAAAATGTGTCTAATTTCCGGACAGTGTAGGTCCTGACAGTGTCGGCCCGGAGGCCTGGGCGCCCCCTAACGGAGGTTGCATAGCAACCCTCCTCCAGGCCCGGGCGGCCGCCATTGTTGGAGCGGCAGCACGTGGCCGCTGGCTGGGTGAGATCACGTGGAACGCCGGGCGGTGACGTCACCTTTTGTCCCTTATTTGGGAGTGAGGTAGTTGGCAACCCCTTAATGTAACCCCAACAGACTATTCGGTTAATCCTTCACCAATTCAGTCCGCGGCCAGAACTATGTTCGCCGATCAGACGCTATTGTTTGACACGTCTCTGCTTTATATATTGGCCCAGAGAAGCCGCCCACTTTGTAACCGCCCATCCCTGGTCCATATAAAAGCGTTTCAAAGCGCTGCCTGACTCATCCCGGATCGAGCAGCAAAGCAGACATGAAGGGATGCCTGATCATCGTGTTAGGAGCTCTGCTTTCGATGCGGCACTGCCTTGCCCAGGAGCGAGTGGAAAGAGATTTGTTGGGTAAGTGGACACCTTAGGAGCCTCAGGCCTTTCAGGACCCGAGATGAGGAGAAAGTTTCTCAGCCAGGGAGATGCGAATCTGCGGAATTCTCTGCCGCAAAATTCTTAAGGTATTGGACAGGTTCGATGCGGGAAAAATGTTCCCTGATGTCGGGGGAGTCGAGAACCAGTGGGTCACATGGATTAAGAATAAGGGGTCGGCCATTTTGGACGGAGATGAGGAGAAACTTTTCCACCCAGAGAGTTGTGATTCTGTGGAATTCTCTGCCACTGAAGGAAGTGGAGGCCCAGTCACTGGATGTTTTCAAGAGAGAGTTGGACGTGGCTCTTAGGGCTAACGGAATCAAGGGAAATGGGGATATAGAACCATGTTAGATTCTTAAAGGATTGGACGGGCTAGATGCAGGAAAAATGTTCCCCATGTTGGGGGAGTCCAGAACCAGGGGCCACAGTTTAAGAATAATGGGTCGGACATTTTGGACTGAGATGAGGAAAAACGTTTCCACCCAGAGGGTTGTGAATCTGTGGGATTCTCTGCCGCAGAAGGCAGTGCAGGCCAATTCACTGGATGTTTTCAAGAGAAAGAGTTACATTTAGCTCTTAGGGCCAACGGAATCGAAGGACATGGGGGAGAAATGGAATTTTGGATGATCAGCTGCGATCGTGTTGAATGGCGGCGCTGGTACGAAGGGCCGAATGGCCTAATTTTTTTCCGCCAAGTTTTTTATTTGTGTCTTTCCATTTCAGATTCGAATGGGGGATGTTCCAATAACGGAGGGGAGTGTCGGCTGTTCGGTTGCGAGGACGGTGAGGAGTTTGTGCCTGGTCTTTGCGTCTTGATGTACAAGTGTTGCATTAAAAACACAATCAGTCTGTAAATCCCGGGAGAGGCAAACGCAATGGCGAATGTAGGGGACTGATCTTTCGGCCTCCCCCGTAGGCTGTTCCGTTCCCAACGGGCCTTGTTGTTCCCGCTACCTAAATAAAAGCTCTTACACTAATCCCTGCCTGACCAACATGTCTTGCCGTCTCACTTTTTTATCGGCGCGCGTAGCGATAGTTTTGAGTGGCTTACTTGAGAGATACGACGCAGAAACAGGCCCTTCGGCCCATCTACGCCTCACGCTGCCCGGGCAAGGCCAGCAGACTAATCAAGGACCAGTCTCACCCACCCGGCCATTCCCTCTACTCCCCTCTCCCATCGGGACAAGAGGTACAGAAGCGTGGAAACACACACCTCCAGATTCAGGGACAGTTTCTTCCCGGCTGTTATCAGGCAACTGAACCATCCTACCTCAACCAGAGAGCAGTGCTGAACTACTATCTACCTCATTGGTGACCCTCGGACTATCCTTGATCGGACTTTGCTGGCTTTACCTTGCACTAAACGTTATTCCCTTATAATGTATCTGTACACTGTGGACGGCTCAATTGTAATCGTGTATTATCTTTCCGCTGACTGCTTAGCGCACAACAAAAATGTTTCTCACTGTACTTCGGTACACGCGACAATAAACTAAACTAAACTAAACTAAACCGAGTCCGCGCAGACCAGCGATCCCCACACACTAACGCTATCCTACACACATTAAGGACAATTTACATTTAGACCAAGCCAATTAACCTGCAAACACGCACGTTAGTTTTGTTTCTTTTAGTCTTGTTTAGTTTATTGTCACGTGTACCGAGGTACAGTGAGAAGCTTTTGTTGCGAGCTATCCAGTCAGCGGAAAGACAATACACGATTACAGTCAAGCTGTCCACAGTGTACAGATACATGATAAGGGAATAACGTTTAGTGCAAGGTAAAGCCAGCAAATTTCCGCTGTCTGGTTAGCACACAATAAAAGCTTTTCACTGTACCACGGTACACGTGACAATAAAGTAAACTAGACTAGACTAAACTAAACTAAGTTAAACTAAAGAGAAGGCACAAAATACTGGAGTGACTCAGCAGCATCTCCGGAGAGAAGGAATAGGTGACGTGTCGGGTAGAGACCCTTCTTCAGAATGTTTTAGGGTGAGAGGGACAAAGTTTAAAGGAAACGTGCCGGCAAGTTTTTTTACAGGGAATTGTGAACGCAGCCCAGACCGTCATCTTGTACCTGCTCTCCAGAATCACCTCACACTAAATGGCACGGTGGCACAGCGGTAGATTTGCTGCCTCTCAGCGCCAGAGACCCGGGTTTCATCCCGACAACGGGTGCTGTCTGCGCGGAGTTAGTGCGTTCTCCCCGTGACCTGCGTGGGTTTTCTACGGGTGCTCCGGTTTCCTCCCGCACTCCAAAGACGTTGATTAAGGAGCCTCTTGCCCAGAGTAGGGGAAAAGAGGACCAGAGGACATAGGTTTAAGGTGAAGGGGAAAGGATTTAATAGGAACCTGAGGGGTAACATTTCCGCACAAAGGGTGGTGGGTGTATGCAGCGAGCTGCCGGAGGAGATAGTTGAGGCAACATTTATGAAACAGTTAGATGGGTACATGGATAGGACGGGCTTGGAGGGATATGGGCCAAACGCGGGCAGGTGGGACTAGTGTAGCTGGGACATATTGGCCGGTGTGGGCAAGTTGGGCCAAAGGGCCTGATTCCGTGCTATGTGGCTAGGGTTGCCAACTGTCCCGTATTAGCCGGGACTTCCCGTATTTTTGGCGAAATTGGTTTGTCCCTTACGGGACCGCCCTTGTCCCGTATTAGCCCGGACGGCGCTGTAGGCCCGGACACTGTAGGCCCGGGCACTTTAGGCCCGGACACCATTAGCCTGGACACGTAGGCCCGGAAGATGTAGGCCCGGACATAGTGGGCCCGGACGCTGTAGACCTGGACGCTGTAGGCCCGGATGCTGTAGGCCTGGACACTGTAGGCCCGGACGCTGTAGGCACGGACATTGTAGGCCCGGAAACTGTAGGCCCGGACACTGTAGGCCCGGACACTGTAGGCCGGCCAGTGCAGGCCCGGTCGCTGTAGGCCCGGACACTGTAGGCCCAGACGCTATAGGCCCGGACATTGTAGGCCCAGACACTATAGGCCCGGACACTGTAGGCCCGGAGAGTGTAGGTATGGACAGTGCAGTAGGAAGAAAAACTGCACATGCTGGTTAAAATGTGTCTAATTTCCGGACAGTGTAGGTCCTGACAGTGTCGGCCCGGAGGCCTGGGCGCCCCCTAACGGAGGTTGCATAGCAACCCTCCTCCCGGCCCGGGCGGCTGCCATTGTTGGAGCGGGAGCACGTGGCCGCTGGCTGGGTGAGGTCACGTGGGGCGCCGGGCGGTGACGTCACCTTTTGTCCCTTATTTGGGAGTGAGGTAGTTGGCAACTCCTAAATGTAACCACAACAGACTATTCGGTTAATCCTTCACCAATTCAGTTCGCGGCCAGAACTATGTTCGCCGATCAGACGCCTATTGTTTGACACGTCTCTGCTTTATATATTGGCCCAGAGAAGCCGCCCACTTTGTAACCGCCCATCCCTGGTCCATATAAAAGCGTTTCAAAGCGCTGCCTGTCTCATCCTGGATCGAGCAGTGAACCAGACATGAAGGGATAATAATAATAATAATAAGCATTTATTTTATATAGTGCCTTATCAGGTGCTCAAAGCGCTTTACATAAACTATCATAACATAAAAACAAACAGACAAACTATCCTAACGGAAAAGCGGCGAATAAACAACGCCAGCGTCCTCTCACGTCAGGGTCCGGCAGTAGACAACAAAAAGCACAGGACACACAGATACAATTTTTACACAAACAGCCATCACAGTGATTGCTCTAGGCACACCCTCACTGTGATGGAAGGCAAAGAAAAGTCTTATCTCCTCCTCATTCTTCTCCCGTGGTGCCACGAGGTGATCGAGGCTCCCAACTTTTTGAAGCCCCCACCGGGCGATGGAAAGTCCCAGGGCCGAGCCGAGCAGGCCGATGAAAGTCCTGAGCCCCCACCGGGCGATGGAAAGTGCTGCGGCCGGGCCACGCAGGGCGATGAAGGGCCTGCGAGCTGGTCGATCGTACCTCGCGCTTCGGGGCGGTCGAAGCTGCTACGGCTGGAGCTCCCAAAAACCGGTCGCCAGCCAGGGACCTGCGAGCTCCCGATGTTGCGTTCTGCAGGGCCCAACGCCGAAGCCTCCGAGATGGTAAGTCCAGGCCCTGCGACCGGAGTCTTCAAGGTCGATCCCAGCTGGAGGCCGCCGACTCCACGATGTTAGGCCGTAGCGCGAACGGAGATACGACACGGTAAAGGTCGCATCTCCGTTGAGGAAGAGATTAGAAAAAAAGGTTTCCCGCACCCCCCCACCACCCCCCCCCCCCCCCCCACCCCCCCCCACATACACAGAGTTAAAAATAGAACAAAACGCACATTAAACGATGACAATAGACAAAAAAACAAAGAGAGACTGCCGGTGAGCCGCAGCTGCAGAACACAGCCACGCCCCTTTTTTTTTAGTTTGATGCCTGATCATCGTGTTAGGAGCTCTGCTTTCGATGCGGCACTGCCTTGCCCAGGAGCGAGTGGAAAGAGATTTGTTGGGTAAGTGGACACCTTAGGAGCCTCAGGCCTTTCAGAACCCGAGATGAGGAGAAAGTTATTTTCCGCCAAGTTTTTTATTTGTGTCTTTCCGTTTCAGATTCGAATGGGGGATGTTCCAATTACGGAGGGGAGTGTCGGCTGTTCGGTTGCGAGGACGGTGAGGAGTTTGTTCCTGGTCTTTGCGTCTTGATGTTCAAGTGTTGCGTTGAAAAAATAATCTGGCTGGAAATCCCGGGAGAGGCAATCGCAATGGCGAATGTAGCGGACTGATCTTTCGGCCTCCCCCGTAGGCTGTTCCGTTGCCAACGGGCCTTCTGTTGCTCCCGCTACCTAAATAAAAGCTCTTACACCAATCCCTGCCTGACCAACACGTCTTGCCGTCTCACTTTTTTATCAGCGCGCTTAACGATAGTTTTGAGTGGCTTACTTGAGAGATACGACGCGGAAACAGGCCCTTCGGCCCATCTACGCCTCACGCTGCCTGGGCGAGGCAGCAGCGTAATCAAGGACCAGTCCCTCTACTCCCCTCTCCCATCGGGGCAAGAGGTACAGAAGTCTGGAAACACACACCTCCAGATTCAGGGACAGTTTCCTCCCGGCTGTTATCAGGCAACTGAACCATCCTACCACAACCAGAGAGCAGTGCTGAACTACTATCTACCTCATTGGTGACCCTCGGACTATCCTTGATCGGACTTTGCTGGCTTTACCTTGCACTAAACGTTATTCCCTTATCATGTATCTGTACACTGTGGACGGCTCAATTGTAATCGTGTATTATCTTTCCGCTGACTGGTTAGCGCGCAACAAAAATGTTTCTCACTGTACTTCGGTACACGCGACAATAAACTAAACTAAACTAATCTAAACTAAACCGAGTCTGCACAGACCAGCGATCCCCACACACTAACGCTATCCTACACACATTAAGGACAATTTACATTTATACCAAGCCAATTAACCTGCAAACACGCACGTTAGTTTTGTTTCATTTAGTCTAGTTTAGTTTATCGTCACGTGTACCGAGGTACAGTGAGAAGCTTTTGTTGCGAGCTATCCAGTCAGTGGAAAGACAATACACGATTACAATCAAGCTGTCCACAGTCTACAGATACATGATAAGGGAATAACGTTTAGTGCAAGGTAAAGCCAGCAAATTTCCGCTGTCTGGTTAGCACACAATAAAAGCTTTTCACTGTACCACGGTACACGTGGCAATAAACTAAACTAGACTAGACTAAACTAAACTAAGTTAAACTAAAGAGAGGCACAAAATGCTGGAGTGACTCAGTGGGACAGGCAGCATCTCCGGAGAGAAGGAATGGGTGACGTGTCGGGTAGAGACCCTTCTTCAGAATGTTTTAGGGTGAGAGGGACAAAGTTTAAAGGAAACGTGCCAGGCAAGTATTTTTGCAGGGAATTGTGGACGCAGCCCAGACCATCATCTTGTACCTGCCCTCCAGAATCACCTCACAATAAATGGCACGGTGGCACAGCGGTAGAGTTGATGCCTCACAGCGCTAGAGACCCGGGTTCCATCCCGACCACGGGTGCTGTCTGCGCGGAGTTTGTATGTTCTCCCCGTGACCTGCGTGGGTTTTCTCCGGGTGCTCCGGTTTCCTCCCGCCCTCCAAAGACGTTGATTAAGGAGCCTCTTGCCCAGAGTAGGGGAAAAGAGGACCAGAGGACATAGGTTTAAGGTGAAGGGGAAAGGATTTAATAGGAACCTGAGGGGTAACATTTCCGCACAAAGGGTGGTGGGTGTATGCAGCGAGCTGCCGGAGGAGATAATTGAGGCAACATTTATGAAACAGTTAGATGGGTACATGGATAGGACGGGCTTGGAGGGATATGGGCCAAACGCGGGCAGGTGGGACTAGTGTAGCTGGGACATATTGGCCGGTGTGGGCAAGTTGGGCCAAAGGGCCTGATTCCGTGCTATGTGGCTAGGGTTGCCAACTGTCCCGTATTAGCCGGGACTTCCCGTATTTTTGGCGAAATTGGTTTGTCCCTTACGGGACCGCCCTTGTCCCGTATTAGCCCGGACGGCGCTGTAGGCCCGGACACTGTAGGCCCGGGCACTTTAGGCCCGGACACCATTAGCCTGGACACGTAGGCCCGGAAGATGTAGGCCCGGACGTAGTGGGCACGGACGCTGTAGGCCTGGACGCTGTAGGCCCGGATGCTGTAGGCCTGGACACTGTAGGCCCGGACGCTGTAGGCACGGACATTGTAGGCCCGGAAACTGTAGGCCCGGACACTGTAGGCCCGGACACTGTAGGCCGGCCAGTGGAGGCCCGGTCGCTGTGGGCCCGGACACTGTAGGCCCAGACGCTATAGGCCCGGACATTGTAGGCCCAGAAACTATAGGCCCGGACACTGTAGGCCCGGAGAGTGTAGGTATGGACAGTGCAGTAGGAAGAAAAACTGCACATGCTGGTTAAAATGTGTCTAATTTCCGGACAGTGTAGGTCCTGACAGTGTCGGCCCGGAGGCCTGGGCGCCCCCTAACGGAGGTTGCATAGCAACCCTCTTCCCGGCCCGGGCGGCCGCCATTGTTGGAGCGGGAGCACGTGGCCGCTGGCTGGGTGAGATCACGTGGAGCGCCGGGCGGTGACGTCACCTTTTGTCCCTTATTTGGGAGTGAGGTAGTTGGCAACCCCTTAATGTAACCACAACAGACTATTCGGTTAATCCTTCACCAATTCAGTCAGCGGCCAGAACTATGTTCGCCGATCAGACGCCTATTGTTTGACACGTCTCTGCTTTTATGTATTGGCCCAGAGAAGCCGCCCACTTTGTAACCGCCCATCCCTGGTCCATATAAAAGCGTTTCAAAGCGCTGCCTGTCTCATCCCAGATCGAGCAGTGAACCAGACATGAAGGGATGCCTGATTATCGTGTTAGGAGCTCTGCTTTCGATGCGGCACAGCCTTGCCCAGGAGCGAGTGGAAAGAGCTTTGTTGGGTAAGTGGACACCTTAGGAGCCTCAGGCCTTTCAGGACCCGAGGTTAGGAGAAAGTTTCTCAGCCAGGGAGTTGCAAATCTGCGGAATTCTCTGCCGCCAAATTCTTAAGGGGTCGGACAGGCTCGATGCGGGGAAAATGTTCCCTGATGTCGGGGGAGTCCAGAACCAGTGGGTCACACGGATTAAGAATAAGGGGTCGGCCATTTTGGATGGAGATGAGGAGAAACTTTTCCACCCAGAGAGTTGTGATTCTGTGGAATTCTCTGCCACACAAGGCAGTGGAGGCCAAGTCACTGGATGTTTTCAAGAGAGAGTTGGACGTGGCTCTTAGGCCTAACGGAATCAAGGGAAATGGGGATATAGAACCATGTTAGATTCTTAAGGGATTGGACGGGCTAGATGCAGGAAAAATGTTCCCCATGTTGGGGGAGTCCAGAACCAGGAGCCACAGTTTAAGAATAAGGGGTCGGCCATTTTGGACTGAGATGGGGAAAAACGTTTCCACCCAGAGGGTTGTGAATCTGTGGGATTCTCTGCCACAGAAGGCAGTGCAGGCCAATTCACTGGATGTTTTCAAGAGAAAGAGTTAGATTTAGCTCTTAGGGCCAACGGAATCGAGGGACATGGGGGAGAAAGCTGGAATTTTGGATGATCAGCTGCGATCGTGTTGAATGGCGGCGCTGGCTCGAAGGGCCAAATCGCTTAATGTTTTTCCGCCAAGTTTTTTATTTGTGTCTTTCCGTTTCAGATTCGAATGAGGGATGCTCAAATAACGGAGGGAAGTGTCGGCTGTTCGGTTGCAAGGACGGTGAGGAGTTTGTGCCTGGTCTTTGCGTCTTGATGTTCAAGTGTTGCGTTAAAAATATAATCTGGCTGGAAATCGTATAGCCGAATGAAGCGGACTGATCTTTCGGCCTCCCCTGTAGGCTGTTCCATTGCCAACGGGCCTTCTGTTGCTCCCGCTACCTAAATAAAAGCTCTTACACCAATCCCTGCCTGACCAACACGTTTTTTTTAGCACGCTTAACGATAGTTTTGAGTGGCTTACTTGAGAGATACAACACGGAAACTGGCCCTTCGGCCCATCTATGCCTCACGCTGCCTGGGCAAGGCCAGCAGCGTAATCAAGGATCAGTCTCACCCACACGACCACTCCCTCAACTCCCCTCTCCCATCGGGGCAAGAGGTACAGAAGCGTTAAAACACACACCTCCAGATTCAGGGACAGTTTCTTCCCGGCTGTTATCAGGCAACTGAAACATCCTACCACAACCAGAGAGCAGTGCTGAACTACTATCTACCTCAATGGTGACCCTCAGACTATCCTTGATCGGACTTTGCTGGCTTTACCTTGCACTAAACGTTATTCCCTTATTATGTATCTGTACACTGTGGACGGCTGAATTGTAATCGTGTATTATCTTTCCGCTGACTGGTTAGCGCGCAACAAAAACGTTTCTCACTGTACTTCGATACACAGGACAATAAACTAAACTAAACTAATCTAAATTAAACCGAGTCCGCACAGACCAGCGATCCCCACACACTAACGCTATCCTACACACATTAAGGACAATTTACATTTATACCAAGCCAATTAACCTGCAAACCCGCACGTTAGTTTTGTTTCATTTAGTCGAGTTTAGTTTATCGTCACGTGTACCGAGGTACAGTGAGAAGCTTTTGTTGCGAGCTATCCAGTCAGTGGAAAGACAATACACGATTACAATCAAGCTGTCCACAGTGTACAGATACATGATAAGGGAATAACGTTTAGTGCAAGGTAAAGCCAGCAAATTTCCGCTGTCTGGTTAGCACACAATAAAACCTTTTCACTGTACCACGGTACACGTGACAATAAACTAAACTAGACTAGACTAAACTAAACTAAACTAAATTAAACTAAAGAGAGGCACCAAATGCTGGAGTGACTCAGTGGGACAGGCAGCATCTCCGAAGAGAAGGAATGGGTGACGTTTCGGGTAGAGACCTTTCTTCAGAATGTTTTAGGGAGGAACAAAGTTTAAAGGAAACGTGCCGGGCAAGTTTTATTACACAGAGGTTTGCAGGGAATTGTGGACATAGGTTTAAGGTGAACGGGAAAGGATTTAATAGGAACCTGAGGGGTAACGTTTCCACACAAAGGGTGGTGGGTGTATGGAACGAGCTGCCAGAGGAGGTAGTTGAGGCAACATTTAAGAAACATTTAGACAGGTACATGGACAGGACGGGTTTGGAGGGATATGGGCCAAACGCAGGCAGGTGGGACTAGTGTAGCTGGGACATGTTGGCCGGCATGGGCAAGTTGCGCCGAAGGGCCTGATTCCGTGCTATATGGATTGGGTTGCCAACTGTCCCGTATTAGCCGGGACTTCCGTATTTTCGGCTAAATTGGTTTGTCCCGAATGGGACCGCCCTTGCCCCGTATTAGCCCCGGACGGCGCTGTAGGCCCGGAAGCTGTAGGCCCGGACAATGTAGGCCCGGATGGCGCTGTAAGCCCAGACACTGTAGGCCCAGACACTGTTGGCCTGGACACAGTAGGCCCTGAAGCTATAGGCCCAGACACTCTAGGCCCAGAGAGTGTAGGTACGGACACTGCAGTAGGAAAGAAAACTGCACATGCTGGGTAAGATCTGTGTCTACCTTCCAGACAGTGTAGGCCCAGACACTGTAGCCCTGGAGGCCTGGGCGCCGCCTAAAGGAGGTTGCATAGCAACCCGCCTCCTGACCCGGGCGGCCGCCATTGGTGGAGCAGGAGCACGTGGCCTCTGGCTGGGTGAGGTCACATGCGGCGCCGGTCGGTGACATCACCTTTTGTCCCTTATTTGGGAGTGAGGTAGTTGGCAACCCCTAAATGTAACCACAACAGACTATTCAGTTAATCCTTCACCAATTCAGTCCGTGGCCAGAACTATGTTCGCCGATCGGACGCCTTTCGCTTGACACGTCTCCACTTCGTATATTGGCCCAGAGAAGCCGCCCACTTCGTGACCGCCAATCCCAGGTCCATATAAAAGCGTTTCAAAGCGCTGCCTGTCTCATCCCGGATCGAGCAGTGAAGCAGACATGAAGGGATGCCTGATCATCGTGTTAGGAGCTCTGCTCTCGATGCAACCCAGCCTTGCCCACGAGCGAGTGGAAAGAGATCGGATGGGTCAGTGGACACCTTTGGAGCCTCAGGCCTTTCAGGACCCGAGATGAGGAGAAACTTTCTCCGCCAGGAAGTTGCGAATCTGCGGAATTCTCAGCCGCCAAATTCTTAAGGGATCGGACAGGTTCGATGCGGGAAAAATGTTCCCTGATGTTGGGAGAGTCCAGAACCAGGGAGTCACACGGATTAAGAATAAGGGGTCGGCCATTTTGGACTGAGATGAGAAAAAACATTTCCCCCCAGAGAGTTGAGAATCTGTGAAATTCTCTGCCGCAGAAGGCAGTGGAGGTCAATTCACTGGATGTTTTCAAGAGAAAGAGTTAGATTTAGCTCTTAGGGCCAACGGAATCGAGGGATATGGGGGAGAAAGCAAGAATTTTGGATGATCAGCCACGATCGTGTTGAATGGCGGCGCTGGCTCGATTACAATCAAGCTGTCCACAGTGTTCAGATACATGATAAGGGAATAACGTTTAGTGCAAGGTAAAGCCAGCAAATTTCCGCTGTCTGGTTAGCACACAATAAAAGCATTTCACTGTACCTCGGTACACGTGACAATAAACTAAATTAGACTAAACTAAACTAAACTAAATTAAACTAAAGAGAGGCACAAAATGCTGGAGTGACTCAGTGGGACAGGCAGCATCTCCGGAGAGAAGGAATGGGTGACGTGTCGGGTAGAGACCCTTCTTCAGAATGTTTTAGGGAGAGAGGGACAAAGTTTAAAGGAAACGTGCCGGGCAAGTATTTTTGCAGGGAATTGTGGACGCAGCCCAGACCATCATCTTGTACCTGCCCTCCAGAATCACCTCACACTAAATGGCACGGTGGCACAGCGGTAGAGTTGATGCCTCACAGCGCCAGGGACCCGGGTTCCATCCCGACCACAGGTGCTGTCTGCGCGGAGTTTGTGCGTTCTCCCCGTGACCTGTGTGGGTTTTCTCCGGGTGCTCCGGTTTCCTCCCGCACTGCAAAGACGTTGATTAAGGAGCCTCTTGCCCAGAGTAGGGGAATCGAGGACCAGAAGACATAGGTTTAAGGTGAAGGGGAAAGGATTTAATAGGAACCTGAGGGGTAACGTTTCCACACAAAGGGCGGTGGGTGTATGCAGCGAGCTGCCGGAGGAGGTAGTTGAGGCAACATTTATGAAACAGTTAGATGGGTACATGGATAGGACAGGTTTGGAGGGATATGGGCCAAACGCGGGCAGGTGGGGCTAGTGTAGCTGGGACATGTTGGCCGGTGTGGGCAAGTTGGGCCAAAGGGCCTGATTCCGTGCTATATGGCTAGGGTTGCCAACTGTCCCGTATTAGCCGGGACTTCCCGTATTTTCGGCTAAATTGGTTTGTCCCGTACGGGACCGCCCTTGTCCCGTATTAGCTCGGACAGCACTGTAGGCCCGGACACTGTAGGCCCGGGCACTTTAGGCCCGGACACCATTAGCTTGGACACTGTAGGCCCGGAAGATGTAGGCCCGGACGTAGTGGGCCCGGACGCTGTAGGCCTGGACGCTGTAGTCCCGGACGCTGTAGGCCTGTACACTGTAGGCCCGGACGCTGTAGGCACGCACATTGTAGGCCCGGACTCTGTAGGCCCGGACACTGTAGATCCGGCCAGTGCAGGCCTGGTCGCTGTAGGCCCGAACACTGTAGGTCCAGACGCTATAGGCCTGGACGTTGTAGGCCCAGACACTATAGGCCCGGGCACTGTAGGCCCGGAGAGTGTAGGTACGGAGAGTGCAGTAGGAAGAAAAACTGCACATGCTGGTTAAAATTTGTGTCTAATTTCCGGACAGTGTAGGTCCTGACAGTGTAGGCCCGGAGGCCTGGGCGCCACCTAATGGAGGTTGCATAGCAACCCACCTCCCGGTCCGGGCGGCCGCCATTGTTGGAGCGGGAGCACATGGCCGCTGGTTGGGTGAGGTCAGGTGGGGCTCCGGGCGGTTACGTCACCTTTTGTCCCTTATTTGGGAGTGAGGTAGTTGGCAACCTCTAAATGTAACCACAACAGACTATGCAGTTAATCCTTCACCAATGCAGTCCGCGGCCAGAACCATGTTCGCCAATCGGACGCCTTTTGTTTGACACGTCTCTGCTTTATATATTGGCCCAGAGAAGCCGCCCACTTTGTGACCGCCAATCTCTGGTCATTTTGGACTGAGATGAGAAAAAACATTTCCCCCCAGAGAGTTGTGAATCTGTGGAATTCTCTGCCGCAGAAGGCAGTGGAGGCCAATTCACTACATGTTTTCAAGAGAAAGAGTTAGATTTAGCTCTTAAGGCCAACGGAATCGAGGGATATGGGGGAGAAAGCAGGAATTTTGGATGATCAGCTGCGATCGTGTTGAACGGCGGCGCTGGCTCGAAGGCAGAATGGCCTAATTTGATTTCCGCCAAGTTTTTTATTTGTGTCTTTCCGTTTCAGATTCGAATGGGGGATGTTCCAATTACGGAGGGGAGTGTCGGCTGTTCGGTTGCAAGGACGGTGAGGAGTTTGTGCTCGTCTTTGCGTCTTGATGTTCAAGTGTTGCGTTGAAAAAATAATCTGGCTGGAAATCCCGGGAGAGGCAATCACAATGGCGAATGTAGGGAACTGATCTTTCGGCCTCCCCCGTAGGCTGTTCCGTTGCCAACGGGCCTTCTGTTGCTTCCGCTACTAAATAAAAGCTCTTACACCAATACCTGCCTGACCAACACGTCTTGCCGTCTCATTCTTTTATCGGCGCGCTTAGCGATAGTTTTAAGTGGCTTACTTGACAGATACGATGCAGAAACAGGCCCTTCGGCCCATCTACGCCTCACGCTGCCTGGGCAAGGCCAGCAGCATAATGAAGGACCAGTCTCACCCACCCGGCCACTCCCTCTACTCCCCTCTCCCATCGGGACAAGAGGTACAGAAGCGTGGAAACACACACCTCCAGATTCAGGGACAGTTTTTTCCCGGCTGTTATCAGGCAACTGAACCATCCTACCACAACCAGAGAGCAGTGCTGAACTACTATCTACCTAATTGGTGACCCTCGGACTATCCTTGATCGGACTTTGCTGGCTTTACCTTGCACTAAACGTTATTCCCTTATCATGTATCTGTACACTGTGGACGGCTCAATTGTAATCGTGTATTATCTTTCCGCTGACTGGTTAGACAATAGACAATAGACAATAGACAATAGGTGCAGGAGTAGGCCATTCAGCCCTTCGAGCCAGCACTGCCATTCAATGCGATCATGGCTGATCACTATCAATCAGTACCCCGTTCCTGCCTTCTCCCCATACCCCCTCACTCCGCTATCCTTAAGAGCTCTATCCAGCTCTCTCTTGAAAGCATCCAACGAACTGGCCTCCACTGCCTTCTGAGGCAGAGAATTCCACACCTTCACCACCCTCTGACTGAAAAAGTTCTTCCTCATCTCCGTTCTAAATAATAGCGCGCAACAAAAACGTTTCTCTGTATTTCGGTACACGTGACAATAAACTAAACTAAACTAAACTAATCTAAACTAAACCGAGTCCGCACAGACCAGCGATCCCCACATACTAACGCTATCCTACACACATTAAGGACAATTTACATTTATACCAAACCAATTAACCTGCAAAATGAGGCGACATTTAAGAAACAGTTAGACAGGTGGATGAATAGGACAGTTTTGGAGGGATATGGGCCAAAGGCGGGCAGGTGGGATGATTGTAGCTGGGACATGTTGGCCGGTGTGGGCAAGTTGGGCCAAACGGCCTGATTCCGTGCTATATGGCTAGGGTTGCCAACTGTCCCGTATTAGCCGGGACTTCCTGTATTTTTGGCAAAATTGGTTTGTCCCGTACGGGACCGCCCTTGTCCCGTATTAGCCCGGACGGCGCTGTAGGCCCGGACACTGTAGGCCCGGGCACTTTAGGCCCGGACACCATTAGCCTGGACACTGTAGGCCAGGAAGATGTAGGCCCGGACGTAGTGGGCCCAGACGCTGTAGGCCCGGACGCTGTAGGCCTGGACACTGTAGGCCCGGACGCTGTAGGCACGGACATTGTAGGCCCGGACACTGTAGGCCCGGACACTGTAGGCCCGGACACTGTAGGCCGGCCAGTGCAGGCCCGGTCGCTGTAGGCCCGGACACTGTAGGCCCAGACGCAATAGGCCCGGACATTGAAGGCCCAGACACTATAGGCCCGGACACTGTAGGCCCGGAGAGTGTAGGTACGGACAGTGCAGTAGGAAGAAAAACTGCACATGCTGGTTAAAATGTGTCTAATTTCCGGACAGTGTAGGTCCTGACAGTGTCGGCCCGGAGGCCTGGGCGCCCCCTAACGGAGGTTGCATAGCAACCCTCTTCCCGGCCCGGGCGGCCGCCATTGTTGGAGCGGGAGCACGTGGCCGCTGGCTGGGTGAGATCACGTGGAGCGCCGGGCGGTAACGTCACCTTTTGTCCCTTATTTGGGAGTGAGGTAGTTGGCAACCCCTTAATGTAACCCCAACAGACTATTCGGTTAATCCTTCACCAATTCAGTCCGCGGCCAGAACTATGTTCGCCGATCAGACGCCTATTGTTTGACACGTCTCTGCTTTATATATTGGCCCAGAGAAGCCGCCCACTTTGTAACCGCCCATCCCTGGTCCATATAAAAGCGTTTCAAAGCGCTGCCTTTCTCATCCCGGATCGAGCAGTGAAGCAGACATGAAGGGATGCCTGATCATCGTGTTAGGAGCTCTGCTTTCGATGTGGCACAGCCTTGCCCAGGAACGAGTGGAAAGAGATTTGTTGGGTAAGTGGACACCTTAGGAGCCTCAGGACTTTCAGGACCCGAGATTAGGAGAAAGATTCTCAGCCAGGGAGTTGCGAATCTGCGGAATTCTCTGCCGCAAAATTCTTAAAAGGATCGGACAGGCTCGATGCGGGAAAAATGTTCCCTGATGTCGGGGGGGTGCAGAACCAGTGGGTCACATGGATTAAGAATAAGGGGTCGGCCATTTTGGACGGAGATGAGGAGAAACCTTTCCACCCAGAGAGTTGTAATTCTGTGGAATTCTCTGCCATACAAGGCAGTGGAGGCCAAGTCACTGGATGTTTTCAAGAGAGAGTTGGACGTGGCTCTTAGGCCTAACGGAATCAAGGGAAATGGGGATATAGAACAATGTTAGATTCTTAAAGAATTGGACGGGCTAGATGCAGGAAAAATGTTCCCCATGTTGGGGGAGTCCAGAACTAGGGGCCACAGTTTAAGAATAAGGGGTCGGCCATTTTGGACTGAGATGAGGAAAAACGTTTCCACCCAGAGGGTTGTGAATCTGTGGGATTCTCTGCCGCAGAAGGCAGTGCAGGCTAATTCATTGGATGTTTTCAAGAGAAAGAGTTAGATTTAGCTCTTAGGGCCAACGGAATCGAGGGACATGGGGGAGAAATGGAATTTTGGATGATCAGCTGCGATCGTGTTGAATGGCGGCGCTGGTACGAAGGGCCGAATGGCCTAATTTTTTTCCGCCAAGTTTTTTATTTGTGTCTTTCCATTTCAGATTCGAATGGGGGATGTTCCAATAACGGAGGGGAGTGTCGGCTGTTCGGTTGCGAGGACGGTGAGGAGTTTGTGCCTGGTCTTTGCGTCTTGATGTACAAGTGTTGCATTAAAAACACAATCAGTCTGTAAATCCCGGGAGAGGCAAACGCAATGCCGAATGTAGGGGACTGATCTTTCGGCCTCCCCCGTAGGCTGTTCCGTTCCCAACGGGCCTTCTGTTGCTCCCGCTACCTAAATAAAAGCTCTTACACTAATCCCTGCCTGACCAACATGTCTTGCCGTCTCACTTTTTTATCGGCGCGCGTAGCGATAGTTTTGAGTGGCTTACTTGAGAGATACGACGCAGAAACAGGCCCTTCGGCCCATCTACGCCTCACGCTGCCCGGGCAAGGCCAGCAGACTAATCAAGGACCAGTCTCACCCACCCGGCCACTCCCTCTACTCCCCTCTCCCATCGGGACAAGAGGTACAGAAGTGTGGAAACACACACCTCCAGATTCAGGGACAGTTTCTTCCCGGCTGTTATCAGCCAACTGAACCATCCTACCACAACCAGAGAGCAGTGCTGAACTACTATCTACCTCATTGGTGACCCTTGGACTATCCTTGATCGGACTTTGCTGGCTTTACCTTGCACTAAACGTTATTCCCTTATCATGTATCTGTACACTGTGGACGCCTGAATTGTAATCGTGTATTATCTTTCCGCTGACCGGTTAGCGCACAACAAAAATGTTTCTCACTGTACTTCGGTACACGCGACAATAAACTAAACTAATCTAAACTAAACCGAGTCAGCGCAGACGAGCGATCCCCACACACTAACGCTATCCTACACACATTAAGGACAATTTACATTTATACCAAGCCAATTAACCTGCAAACACGCACGTTAGTTTTGTTTCTTTTAGTCTTGTTTAGTTTATTGTCACGTGTACCGAGGTACAGTGAGAAGCTTTTGTTGCGAGCTATCCAGTCAGTGGAAAGACAATACACGATTACAATCAAGCTGTCCACAGTCAACAGATACATGATAAGGGAATAACGTTTAGTGCAAGGTAAAGCCAGCAAATTTCCGCTGTCTGGTTAGCACACAATAAAAGCTTTTCACTGTACCACGGTACACGTGACAATAAACTAAACTAGACTAGACTAAACTAAACTAAACTAAATTAAACTAAAGAGAGGCACAAAATGCTGGAGTAACTCAGCGGGACAGGCAGCATCTCCGGAGAGAAGGAATGGGTGACGTGTCGGGTAGAGACCCTTCTTCAGAATGTTTTAGGGTGAGAGGGACAAAGTTTAAAGGAAACGTGCCGGCAAGTTTTTTTACAGGGAATTGTGGACGCAGCCCAGACCATCATCTTGTACCTGCCCTCCAGAATCACCTCACACTAAATGGCACGGTGGCACAGCGGTAGAGTTGATGCCTCACAGCGACAGAGACCCGGGTTCCATCCCGACCACGGATGCTGTCTGCGCGGAGTTTGTGCGTTCTCCCCGTGACCTGAGTGGGTTTTCTCCGGTTGCTCCGGTTTCCTCCCGCACTCCAAAGACGTTGATTAAGGAGCCTCTTGCCCAGAGTAGGGGAAAAGAGGACCAGAGGACATAGGTTTAAGGTGAAAGGGAAAGGATTTAATAGGAACCTGAGGGGTAACATTTCCACACAAAGGGTGGTGGGTGTATGGAGCGAGCTGCCAGAGGAGGTAGTTGAGGCAACATTTATGAAACAGTTAGATGGGTACATGGATAGGACGGGCTTGGAGGGATATGGGCCAAACGCGGGCAGGTGGGACGAGTGTAGCTGGGACATATTGGCCGGTGTGGGCAAGTTGGGCCAAAGGGCCTGATTTCGTGCTATGTGGCTAGGGTTGCCAACTGTCCCGTATTAGCCGTATTTTTGGCGAAATTGTTTTGTCCCGTACGGGACCGCCCTTGTCCCGTATTAGCCCGGACGGCGCTGTAGGCCTGGACACTGTAGGCCCGGGCACTTTAGGCCCGGACACCATTAGCCTGGACACTGTAGGCCCGGAAGATGTAGGCCCTGACGTAGTGGTCCGGGACACTGTACGCCTGGACGCTGTAGGCCCGGACGCTGTAGGCCTGGACACTGTAGTCCCGGACGCTGTAGGCACGGACATTGTAGGCCCAGACACTGTAGGCCCGGACACTGTAGGCCCGGACACTGCAGGCCCGGCCAGTGCAGGCCTGGTCGCTGTAGGCCCGGACACTGTAGGCCCAGACACTATAGGCCCGGACATTGTAGGCCCAGACACTATAGGCTCGGGCACTGTAGGCCCAGAGAGTGTAGGTACGGACAGTGCAGTAGGAAGAAAAACTGCACATGCTGGTTAAAATATGTGTCTAATTTCCGGACAGTGTAGGCCCGGAGGCCTGGGCACCGCCTAACGGAGGTTGCATAGCAACCCTCCTCCCGGCCCGGGCGGCTGCCATTGTTGGAGCGGGAGCACGTGGCCGCTGGCTGGGTGAGGTCACGTGGGGCGCCGGGCGGTGACGTCACCTTTTGTCCCTTATTTGGGAGTGAGGTAGTTGGCAACTCCTAAATGTAACCACAACAGACTATTCGGTTAATCCTTCACCAATTCAGTTCGCGGCCAGAACTATGTACGCCGATCAGACGCCTATTGTTTGACACGTCTCTGCTTTATATATTGGCCCAGACAATAGACAATAGACAATAGACAATAGGTGCAGGAGTAGGCCATTCAGCCCTTCGAGCCAGCACCGCCATTCAATGCGATCATGGCTGATCACTATCAATCAGTACCCCGTTCCTGCCTTCTCCCCATACCCCCTCACTCCGCTATCCTTAAGAGCTCTATCCAGCTCTCTCTTGAAAGCATCCAACGAACTGGCCTCCACTGCCTTCTGAGGCAGAGAATTCCACACCTTCACCACCCTCTGACTGAAAAAGTTCTTCCTCATCTCCGTTCTAAATGGCCTACCCCTTATTCTCAAACTGTGGCCCCTTGTTCTGGACTCCCCCAACATTGGGAACATGTTATCTGCCTCTAATGTGTCCAATCCCCTAATTATCTTATATCTTTCAATAAGATCCCCCCTCATCCTTCTAAATTCCAGTGTATACAAGCCCAATCGCTCCAGCCTTTCAACATACGACAGTCCCGCCATTCCGGGAATTAATCTAGTGAACCTACGCTGCACGCCCTCCATAGCAAGAATATCCTTCCTCAAATTTGGAGACCAAAACTGCACACAGTACTCCAGGTGCGGTCTCACCAGGGCCCGGTACAACTGTAGAAGGACCTCTTTGCTCCTATACTCAACTCCTCTTGTTACGAAGGCCAACATTCCATTGGCTTTCTTCACTGCCTGCTGAACCTGCATGCTTCCTTTCATTGACTGATGCACTAGGACACCCAGATCTCGTTGAACTCCCCCTCCTCCTAACTTGACACCATTCAGATAATAATCTGCCTTTCTATTCTTACTTCCAAAGTGAATAACCTCACACTTATCTACATTAAACTGCATCTGCCATGTATCCGCCCACTCACACAACCTGTCCAGGTCACCCTGCAGCCTTATTGCATCTTCCTCACAATTCACACTACCCCCCAACTTAGTATCATCTGCAAATTTGCTAATGGTACTTTTAATCCCTTCGTCTAAGTCATTAATGTATATCGTAAATAGCTGGGGTCCCAGCACCGAACCTTGCGGTACCCCACTGGTCACTGCCTGCCATTCCGAAAGGGACCCATTTATCCCCACTCTTTGCTTTCTGTCTGTTAACCAATTTTCTATCCATGTCAGTACCCTACCCCCAATACCATGTGCCCTAATTTTGCCCACTAATCTCCTATGTGGGACCTTGTCGAAGGCTTTCTGAAAGTCGAGGTACACCACATCCACTGACTCTCCCTTGTCAATTTTCCTAGTTACATCCTCAACAGAGAAGCCGCCCACTTTGTAACCGCCCATCCCTGATCCATATAAAAGCGTTTCAAAGCGCTGCCTGTCTCATCCTGGATCGAGCAGTGAACCAGACATGAAGGGATAATAATAATAATAATAATAATAATAAGCATTTATTTTATATAGTGCCTTATCAGGTGCTCAAAGCGCTTTACATAAACTATCATAACATAAAAACAAACAGACAAACTATCCTAACGGAAAAGCGGCGAATAAACAACGCCAGCGTCCTCTCACGTCAGGGTCCGGCAGTAGACAACAAAAAGCACAGGACACACAGATACAATTTTTACACAAACAGCCATCACAGTGATTGCTCCAGGCACACCCTCACTGTGATGGAAGGCAAAGAAAAGTCTTATCTCCTCCTCATTCTTCTCCCGTGGTGCCACGAGGTGATCGAGGCTCCCAACTTTTTGAAGCCCCCACCGGGCGATGGAAAGTCCCAGGGCCGAGCCAAGCAGGCCGATGAAAGTCCTGAGCCCCCACCACAAAGGGTGGTGGGTGTATGGAGCGAGTTGCCAGAGGAGGTAGTTGAGGCAACATTTATTAAACAGTTGGACAGGTACATGGATAGGACGGGTTTGGAGAGATATGGGCCAAACGCGGGCAGGTGGGGCTAGTGTAGCTGGGACATGTTGGCCGGTGTGGGCAAGTTGGGCCAAAGGGCCTGATTCCGTGCTATATGGCTAGGGTTGCCAACTGTCCCGTATTAGCCGGGACTTCCCGTATTTTGGGCTAAATTGGTTTGTCCCGTACGGGACCGCCCTTGTCCCGTATTAGCCCGGACGGCACTGTAGGCCCGGACACTGTAGGTCCGGGCACTTTAGGCCCGGACACCATTAGCCTGGACACTGTAGGCCCGGAAGATGTAGGCCCGGACGTAGTGGGCCCGGACGCTGTAGGCCTGGACGCTGTAGGCCCGGACGCTGTAGGCCTGGACACTGTAGGCCCGGACGCTGTAGGCACGGACATTGTAGGCCCGGACACTGTAGGCCCGGACACTGTAGGCCCGGCCAGTGCAGGCCCGGTCGCTGTAGGCCCGGACACTGTAGGCCCAGACGCTATAGGCCCGGACATTGTAGGCCCAGGCACTATAGGCCCGGACACTGTAGGCCCGGACACTGAGAGGGACAAAGTTTAAAGGAAACGTGCCGGGCAAGTTTTTTTGCAGGGAATTGTGGACGCAGCCCAGACCATCATCTTGTACCTGCCCTCCAGAATCACCTCACACTAAATGGCAAGGTGGCACAGCGGTAGAGTTGATGCCTCACAGCGCCAGAGACCCGGGTTCCATCCCGACCACGGGTGCTGTCTGCGCGGAGTTTGTGCGTTCTCCCCGTGACCTGCGTGGGTTTTCTCCGGGTGCTCCGGTTTCCTCCCGCACTCCAAATACGTTGATTAAGGAGCCTCTTGCCCAGAGTAGGGGATTCAAGGACCAGTGGACATAGGTTTACGGTGAAGGGGAAAGGATTTAATAGGAACCTGAGGGGTAACGTTTCCACACAAAGGGTGGTGGGTGTATGGAGCGAGCTGCCAGAGGAGGTAGTTGAGGCAACATTTATGAAACAGTTAGATGGGTACATGGATAGGACGGGCTTGGAGGGATATGGGCCAAACGCGGGCAGGTGGGACTAGTGTAGCTGGGACATATTGGCCGGTGTGGGCAAGTTGGGCCAAAGGGCCTGATTTCGTGCTATGTGGCTAGGGTTGCCAACTGTCCCGTATTAGCCGTATTTTTGGCGAAATTGTTTTGTCCCGTACGGGACCGCCCTTGTCCCGTATTAGCCCGGACGGCGCTGTAGGCCTGGACACTGTAGGCCAGGGCACTTTAGGCCCGGACACCATTAGCCTGGACACTGTAGGCCCGGAAGATGTAGGCCCTGACGTAGTGGTCCCGGACACTGTACGCCTGGACGCTGTAGGCCCGGACGCTGTAGGCCTGGACACTGTAGTCCCGGACGCTGTAGGCACGGACATTGTAGGCCCAGACACTGTAGGCCCGGACACTGTAGGCCCGGACACTGCAGGCCCGGCCAGTGCAGGCCTGGTCGCTGTAGGCCCGGACACTGTAGGCCCAGACACTATAGGCCCGGACATTGTAGGCCCAGACACTATAGGCCCGGACACTGTAGGCCCAGAGAGTGTAGGTACGGACAGTGCAGTAGGAAGAAAAACTGCACATGCTGGTTAAAATATGTGTCTAATTTCCGGACAGTGTAGGCCCGGAGGCCTGGGCACCGCCTAACGGAGGTTGCATAGCAACCCTCCTCCCGGCCCGGGCGGCTGCCATTGTTGGAACGGGAGCACGTGGCCGCTGGCTGGGTGAGGTCACGTGGGGCGCCGGGCGGTGACGTCACCTTTTGTCCCTTATTTGGGAGTGAGGTAGTTGGCAACTCCTAAATGTAACCACAACAGACTATTCGGTTAATCCTTCACCAATTCAGTTCGCGGCCAGAACTATGTTCGCCGATCAGACGCCTATTGTTTGACACGTCTCTGCTTTATATATTGGCCCAGAGAAGCCGCCCACTTTGTAACCGCCCATCCCTGATCCATATAAAAGCGTTTCAAAGCGCTGCCTGTCTCATCCTGGATCGAGCAGTGAACCAGACATGAAGGGATAATAATAATAATAATAATAATAATAAGCATTTATTTTATATAGTGCCTTATCAGGTGCTCAAAGCGCTTTACATAAACTATCATAACATAAAAACAAACAGACAAACTATCCTAACGGAAAAGCGGCGAATAAACAACGCCAGCGTCCTCTCACGTCAGGGTCCGGCAGTAGACAACAAAAAGCACAGGACACACAGATACAATTTTTACACAAACAGCCATCACAGTGATTGCTCCAGGCACACCCTCACTGTGATGGAAGGCAAAGAAAAGTCTTATCTCCTCCTCATTCTTCTCCCGTGGTGCCACGAGGTGATCGAGGCTCCCAACTTTTTGAAGCCCCCACCGGGCGATGGAAAGTCCCAGGGCCGAGCCGAGCAGGCCGATGAAAGTCCTGAGCCCCCACTGGGCGATGGAAAGTCCCAGGGCCGAGCCGAGCAGGCCGATGAAAGTCCTGAGCCCCCACCACAAAGGGTGGTGGGTGTATGGAGCGAGTTGCCAGAGGAGGTAGTTGAGGCAACATTTATGAAACAGTTGGACAGGTACATGGATAGGACGGGTTTGGAGAGATATGGGCCAAACGCGGGCAGGTGGGGCTAGTGTAGCTGGGACATGTTGGCCGGTGTGGGCAAGTTGGGCCAAAGGGCCTGATTCCGTGCTATATGGCTAGGGTTGCCAACTGTCCCGTATTAGCCGGGACGTAGTGGTCCCGGACACTGTACGCCTGGACGCTGTAGGCCCGGACGCTGTAGGCCTGGACACTGTAGTCCCGGACGCTGTAGGCACGGACATTGTAGGACCGGACACTGTAGGCCCGGACACTGTAGGCCCGGACACTGCAGGCCCGGCCAGTGCAGGCCCGGTCGCTGTAGGCCCGGACACTGTAGGCCCAGATAGTGTAGGTACGGACAGTGCAGTAGGAAGAAAAACTGCACATGCTGGTTAAAATATGTGTCTAATTTCCGGACAGTGTAGGCCCGGAGGCCTGGGCACCGCCTAACGGAGGTTGCATAGCAACCCTCCTATCAGCCCGGGCAGCTGCCATTGTTGGAGCGGGAGCACGTGGCCGCTGGCTGGGTGAGGTCACGTGGGGCGCCGGGCGGTGACGTCACCTTTTGTCCCTTATTTGGGAGTGAGGTAGTTGGCAACTCCTAAGTGTAACCACAACAGACTATTCGGTTAATCCTTCACCAATTCAGTTCGCGGCCAGAACTATGTTCGCCGATCAGACGCCTATTGTTTGACACGTCTCTGCTTTATATATTGGCCCAGAGAAGCCGCCCACTTTGTAACCGCCCATCCCTGGTCCATATAAAAGCGTTTCAAAGCGCTGCCTGTCTCATCCTGGATCGAGCAGTGAACCAGACATGAAGGGATAATAATAATAATAATAATAATAAGCATTTATTTTATATAGTGCCTTATCAGGTGCTCAAAGCGCTTTACATAAACAATCATAACATAAAAACAAACAGACAAACTATCCTAACGGAAAAGCGGCGAATAAACAACGCCAGCGTCCTCTCACGTCAGGGTCCGGCAGTAGACAACAAAAAGCACAGGACACACAGATACAATTTTTACACAAACAGCCATCACAGTGATTGCTCTAGGCACACCCTCACTGTGATGGAAGGCAAAGAAAAGTCTTATCTCCTCCTCATTCTTCTCCCGTGGTGCCACGAGGTGATCGAGGCTCCCAACTTTTTGAAGCCCCCACCGGGCGATGGAAAGTCCCAGGGCCGAGCCGAGCAGGCCGATGAAAGTCCTGAGCCCCCACTGGGCGATGGAAAGTCCCAGGGCCGAGCCGAGCAGGCCGATGAAAGTCCTGAGCCCCCACCGGGCGATGGAAAGTGCTGCGGCCGGGCCACGCAGGGCGATGAAGGGCCTGCGAGCGGGTCGATCGTACCTCGCGCTTCGGGGCAGTCGAAGCTGCTACGGCTGGAGCTCCCAAAAACCGGTCGCCAGCCAGGGACCTGCGAGCTCCCGATGTTACGTTCTGCAGGGCCCACGGCCGAAGCCTCCGAGATGGTAAGTCCAGGCCCTGCGACCGGAGTCTTCAAGGTCGATCCCAGCTGGAGGCCGCCGACTCCACGATGTTAGGCCGTAGCGCGAACGGAGATACGACACGGTAAAGGTCGCATCTCCGTTGAGGAAGAGATTAGAAAAAAAGGTTTCCCGCACCCCCCCCCCCCCCCCCCCCCCGCCACATACACAGAGTTAAAAATAGAACAAAACGCACATTAAACGATGACAATAGACAAAAAAACAAAGAGAGACTGCCGGTGAGCCGCAGCTGCAGAACACAGCCACGCCCCTTTTTTTTAGTTTGATGCCTGATCATCGTGTTAGGAGCTCTGCTTTCGATGCGGCACTGCCTTGCCCAGGAGCGAGTGGAAAGAGATTTGTTGGGTAAGTGGACACCTTAGGAGCCTCAGGCCTTTCAGAACCCGAGATGAGGAGAAAGTTTTTTTCTGCCAAGTTTGTTATTTGTGTCTTTCCGTTTCAGATTCGAATGGGGGATGTTCCAATTACGGAGGGGAGTGTCGGCTGTTCGGTTGCGAGGACGGTGAGGAGTTTGTTCCTGGTCTTTGCGTCTTGATGTTCAAGTGTTGCGTTGAAAAAATAATCTGGCTGGAAATCCCGGGAGAGGCAATCGCAATGGCGAATGTAGCGGACTGATCTTTCGGCCTCCCCCGTAGGCTGTTCCGTTCCCAACGGGCCTTCTGTTGCTCCCGCTACCTAAATAAAAGCTCTTACACCAATCCCTGCCTGACCAACACGTCTTGCCGTCTCACTTTTTTATCGGCGCGCTTAGCGATAGTTTTGAGTGGCTTACTTGAGAGATACGACGTGGAAACAGGCCCTTCGGCCCATCTACACCTCACGCTGCCTGGGCAAGGCCAACAGCATAATCAAGGACCAGTCTCACCCACCCGGCCACTCCCTCCACTCCCCTCTCCCATCGGGGCAAGAGGTACAGAAGCGTGGAAACACACACCTCCAGATTCAGGGACAGTTTCTTCCCGGCTGTTATCAGGCAACTGAACCATCCTACCACAACCAGAGAGCAGTGCTGAACTACTATCTACCTCATTGGTGACCCTCGGACTATCCTTGATCGGACTTTGCTGGCTTTACCTTGCACTAAACGTTATTCCCTTATCATGTATCTGTACACTGTGGACGGCTCGATTGTAATCGTGCATTGTCTTTTCGCTGACTGGTTAGCGCGCAACAAAAATGTTTCTCACTGTACTTCGGTACACGCGACAATAAACTAAACTAATCTAAACTAAACCGAGTCCGCGCAGACCAGCGATCCCCACACACTAACGCTATCCTACACACATTAAGGACAATTTACATTTATACCAAGCCAATTAACCTGCAAACACGCACGTTAGTTTTGTTTCATTTAGTCTAGTTTAGTTTATCGTCACGTGTACCGAGGTACAGTGAGAAGCTTTTGTTGCGAGCTATCCAGTCAGTGGAAAGACAATACACGATTACAATCAAACTGTCCACAGTCTACAGATACATGATAAGGGAATAACGTTTAGTGCAAGGTAAAGCCAGCAAATTTCCGCTGTCTGGTTAGCACACAATAAAAGCTTTTCACTGTACCACGGTACACGTGACAATATACTAAATTAGACTAGACTAAACTAAACTAAATTAAACTAAAGAGAAGGCACAAAATGCTGGAGTGACTCAGTGGGACAGGCAGCATCTCCGGAGAGAAGGAATGGGTGACGTGTCGGGTAGAGACCCTTCTTCAGAATGTTTTAGGGAGAGAGGGACAAAGTTTAAAGGAAACGTGCCGGGCAAGTATTTTTACAGGGAATTGTGGACGCAGACCAGACCATCATCTTGTACCTGCCCTCCAGAATCACCTCACACTAAATGGCACGGTGGCACAGCGGTAGAGTTGATGCCTCACAGCGCTAGAGACCCGGGTTCCATCCCGACCACGGGTGCTGTCTGCGCGGAGTTTGTATGTTCTCCCCGTGACCTGCGTGGGTTTTCTCCGGGTGCTCCGGTTTCCTCCCGCCCTCCAAAGACGTTGATTAAGGAGCCTCTTGCCCAGAGTAGGGGAAAAGAGGACCAGAGGACATAGGTTTAAGGTGAAGGGGAAAGGATTTAATAGGAACCTGAGGGGTAACATTTCCGCACAAAGGGTGGTGGGTGTATGCAGCGAGCTGCCGGAGGAGATAGTTGAGGCAACATTTATGAAACAGTTAGATGGGTACATGGATAGGACGGGCTTGGAGGGATATGGGCCAAACGCGGGCAGGTGGGACTAGTGTAGCTGGGACATATTGGCCGGTGTGGGCAAGTTGGGCCAAAGGGCCTGATTCCGTGCTATGTGGCTAGGGTTGCCAACTGTCCCGTATTAGCCGGGACTTCCCGTATTTTTGGCGAAATTGGTTTGTCCCTTACGGGACCGCCCTTGTCCCGTATTAGCCCGGATGGCGCTGTAGGCCTCGACACTGTAGGCCCGGGCACTTTAGGCCCGGACACCATTAGCCTGGACACGTAGGCCCGGAGGATGTAGGCCCGGACGTAGTGGGCCCGGACGCTGTAGGCCTGGACGCTGTAGGCCCGGATGCTGTAGGCCTGGACACTGTAGGCCCGGACGCTGTAGGCACGGACATTGTAGGCCCGGAAACTGTAGGCCCGGACACTGTAGGCCCGGACACTGTATGCCGGCCAGTGCAGGCCCGGTCGCTGTAGGCCCGGACACTGTAGGCCCAGACGCTATAGGCCCGGACATTGTAGGCCCAGACACTATAGGCCCGGACACTGTAGGCCCGGAGAGTGTAGGTATGGACAGTGCAGTAGGAAGAAAAACTGCACATGCTGGTTAAAATGTGTCTAATTTCCGGACAGTGTAGGTCCTGACAGTGTCGGCCCGGAGGCCTGGGCGCCCCCTAACGGAGGTTGCATAGCAACACTCCTCCAGGCCCGGGCGGCCGCCATTGTTGGAGCGGCAGCACGTGGCCGCTGGCTGGGTGAGATCACGTGGAACGCCGGGCGGTGACGTCACCTTTTGTCCCTTATTTGGGAGTGAGGTAGTTGGCAACCCCTTAATGTAACCCCAACAGACTATTCGGTTAATCCTTCACCAATTCAGTCCGCGGCCAGAACTATGTTCGCCGATCAGACGCTATTGTTTGACACGTCTCTGCTTTATATATTGGCCCAGAGAAGCCGCCCACTTTGTAACCGCCCATCCCTGGTCCATATAAAAGCGTTTCAAAGCGCTGCCTGACTCATCCCGGATCGAGCAGCAAAGCAGACATGAAGGGATGCCTGATCATCGTGTTAGGAGCTCTGCTTTCGATGCGGCACTGCCTTGCCCAGGAGCGAGTGGAAAGAGATTTGTTGGGTAAGTGGACACCTTAGGAGCCTCAGGCCTTTCAGGACCCGAGATGAGGAGAAAGTTTCTCAGCCAGGGAGATGCGAATCTGCGGAATTCTCTGCCGCAAAATTCTTAAGGTATTGGACAGGTTCGATGCGGGAAAAATGTTCCCTGATGTCGGGGGAGTCGAGAACCAGTGGGTCACATGGATTAAGAATAAGGGGTCGGCCATTTTGGACGGAGATGAGGAGAAACTTTTCCACCCAGAGAGTTGTGATTCTGTGGAATTCTCTGCCACTGAAGGAAGTGGAGGCCCAGTCACTGGATGTTTTCAAGAGAGAGTTGGACGTGGCTCTTAGGGCTAACGGAATCAAGGGAAATGGGGATATAGAACCATGTTAGATTCTTAAAGGATTGGACGGGCTAGATGCAGGAAAAATGTTCCCCATGTTGGGGGAGTCCAGAACCAGGGGCCACAGTTTAAGAATAATGGGTCGGACATTTTGGACTGAGATGAGGAAAAACGTTTCCACCCAGAGGGTTGTGAATCTGTGGGATTCTCTGCCGCAGAAGGCAGTGCAGGCCAATTCACTGGATGTTTTCAAGAGAAAGAGTTACATTTAGCTCTTAGGGCCAACGGAATCGAGGGACATGGGGGAGAAATGGAATTTTGGATGATCAGCTGCGATCGTGTTGAATGGCGGCGCTGGTACGAAGGGCCGAATGGCCTAATTTTTTTCCGCCAAGTTTTTTATTTGTGTCTTTCCATTTCAGATTCGAATGGGGGATGTTCCAATAACGGAGGGGAGTGTCGGCTGTTCGGTTGCGAGGACGGTGAGGAGTTTGTGCCTGGTCTTTGCGTCTTGATGTACAAGTGTTGCATTAAAAACACAATCAGTCTGTAAATCCCGGGAGAGGCAAACGCAATGGCGAATGTAGGGGACTGATCTTTCGGCCTCCCCCGTAGGCTGTTCCGTTCCCAACGGGCCTTCTGTTGTTCCCGCTACCTAAATAAAAGCTCTTACACTAATCCCTGCCTGACCAACATGTCTTGCCGTCTCACTTTTTTATCGGCGCGCGTAGCGATAGTTTTGAGTGGCTTACTTGAGAGATACGACGCAGAAACAGGCCCTTCGGCCCATCTACGCCTCACGCTGCCCGGGCAAGGCCAGCAGACTAATCAAGGACCAGTCTCACCCACCCGGCCATTCCCTCTACTCCCCTCTCCCATCGGGACAAGAGGTACAGAAGCGTGGAAACACACACCTCCAGATTCAGGGACAGTTTCTTCCCGGCTGTTATCAGGCAACTGAACCATCCTAACTCAACCAGAGAGCAGTGCTGAACTACTATCTACCTCATTGGTGACCCTCGGACTATCCTTGATCGGACTTTGCTGGCTTTACCTTGCACTAAACGTTATTCCCTTATAATGTATCTGTACACTGTGGACGGCTCAATTGTAATCGTGTATTATCTTTCCGCTGACTGCTTAGCGCACAACAAAAATGTTTCTCACTGTACTTCGGTACACGCGACAATAAACTAAACTAAACTAAACTAAACCGAGTCCGCGCAGACCAGCGATCCCCACACACTAACGCTATCCTACACACATTAAGGACAATTTACATTTAGACCAAGCCAATTAACCTGCAAACACGCACGTTAGTTTTGTTTCTTTTAGTCTTGTTTAGTTTATTGTCACGTCTACCGAGGTACAGTGAGAAGCTTTTGTTGCGAGCTATCCAGTCAGCGGAAAGACAATACACGATTACAGTCAAGCTGCCCACAGTCTACAGATACATGATAAGGGAATAACGTTTAGTGCAAGGTAAAGCCAGCAAATTTCCGCTGTCTGGTTAGCACACAATAAAAGCTTTTCACTGTACCACGGTACACGTGACAATAAAGTAAACTAGACTAGACTAAACTAAACTAAGTTAAACTAAAGAGAAGGCACAAAATACTGGAGTGACTCAGCAGCATCTCCGGAGAGAAGGAATAGGTGACGTGTCGGGTAGAGACCCTTCTTCAGAATGTTTTAGGGTGAGAGGGACAAAGTTTAAAGGAAACGTGCCGGCAAGTTTTTTTACAGGGAATTGTGAACGCAGCCCAGACCGTCATCTTGTACCTGCTCTCCAGAATCACCTCACACTAAATGGCACGGTGGCACAGCGGTAGATTTGCTGCCTCTCAGCGCCAGAGACCCGGGTTTCATCCCGACAACGGGTGCTGTCTGCGCGGAGTTAGTGCGTTCTCCCCGTGACCTGCGTGGGTTTTCTACGGGTGCTCCGGTTTCCTCCCGCACTCCAAAGACGTTGATTAAGGAGCCTCTTGCCCAGAGTAGGGGAAAAGAGGACCAGAGGACATAGGTTTAAGGTGAAGGGGAAAGGATTTAATAGGAACCTGAGGGGTAACATTTCCGCACAAAGGGTGGTGGGTGTATGCAGCGAGCTGCCGGAGGAGATAGTTGAGGCAACATTTATGAAACAGTTAGATGGGTACATGGATAGGACGGGCTTGGAGGGATATGGGCCAAACGCGGGCAGGTGGGACTAGTGTAGCTGGGACATATTGGCCGGTGTGGGCAAGTTGGGCCAAAGGGCCTGATTCCGTGCTATGTGGCTAGGGTTGCCAACTGTCCCGTATTAGCCGGGACTTCCCGTATTTTTGGCGAAATTGGTTTGTCCCTTACGGGACCGCCCTTGTCCCGTATTAGCCCGGACGGCGCTGTAGGCCCGGACACTGTAGGCCCGGGCACTTTAGGCCCGGACACCATTAGCCTGGACACGTAGGCCCGGAAGATGTAGGCCCGGACATAGTGGGCCCGGACGCTGTAGACCTGGACGCTGTAGGCCCGGATGCTGTAGGCCTGGACACTGTAGGCCCGGACGCTGTAGGCACGGACATTGTAGGCCCGGAAACTGTAGGCCCGGACACTGTAGGCCCGGACACTGTAGGCCGGCCAGTGCAGGCCCGGTCGCTGTAGGCCCGGACACTGTAGGCCCAGACGCTATAGGCCCGGACATTGTAGGCCCAGACACTATAGGCCCGGACACTGTAGGCCCGGAGAGTGTAGGTATGGACAGTGCAGTAGGAAGAAAAACTGCACATGCTGGTTAAAATGTGTCTAATTTCCGGACAGTGTAGGTCCTGACAGTGTCGGCCCGGAGGCCTGGGCGCCCCCTAACGGAGGTTGCATAGCAACCCTCCTCCCGGCCCGGGCGGCTGCCATTGTTGGAGCGGGAGCACGTGGCCGCTGGCTGGGTGAGGTCACGTGGGGCGCCGGGCGGTGACGTCTCCTTTTGTCCCTTATTTGGGAGTGAGGTAGTTGGCAACTCCTAAATGTAACCACAACAGACTATTCGGTTAATCCTTCACCAATTCAGTTCGCGGCCAGAACTATGTTCGCCGATCAGACGCCTATTGTTTGACACGTCTCTGCTTTATATATTGGCCCAGAGAAGCCGCCCACTTTGTAACCGCCCATCCCTGGTCCATATAAAAGCGTTTCAAAGCGCTGCCTGTCTCATCCTGGATCGAGCAGTGAACCAGACATGAAGGGATAATAATAATAATAATAATAATAAGCATTTATTTTATATAGTGCCTTATCAGGTGCTCAAAGCGCTTTACATAAACTATCATAACATAAAAACAAACAGACAAACTATCCTAACGGAAAAGCGGCGAATAAACAACGCCAGCGTCCTCTCACGTCAGGGTCCGGCAGTAGACAACAAAAAGCACAGGACACACAGATACAATTTTTACACAAACAGCCATCACAGTGATTGCTCTAGGCACACCCTCACTGTGATGGAAGGCAAAGAAAAGTCTTATCTCCTCCTCATTCTTCTCCCGTGGTGCCACGAGGTGATCGAGGCTCCCAACTTTTTGAAGCCCCCACCGGGCGATGGAAAGTCCCAGGGCCGAGCCGAGCAGGCCGATGAAAGTCCTGAGCCCCCACCGGGCGATGGAAAGTGCTGCGGCCGGGCCACGCAGGGCGATGAAGGGCCTGCGAGCTGGTCGATCGTACCTCGCGCTTCGGGGCGGTCGAAGCTGCTACGGCTGGAGCTCCCAAAAACCGGTCGCCAGCCAGGGACCTGCGAGCTCCCGATGTTGCGTTCTGCAGGGCCCAACGCCGAAGCCTCCGAGATGGTAAGTCCAGGCCCTGCGACCGGAGTCTTCAAGGTCGATCCCAGCTGGAGGCCGCCGACTCCACGATGTTAGGCCGTAGCGCGAACGGAGATACGACACGGTAAAGGTCGCATCTCCGTTGAGGAAGAGATTAGAAAAAAAGGTTTCCCGCACCCCCCCACCACCCCCCCCCACCCCCACATACACAGAGTTAAAAATAGAACAAAACGCACATTAAACGATGACAATAGACAAAAAAACAAAGAGAGACTGCCGGTGAGCCGCAGCTGCAGAACACAGCCACGCCCCTTTTTTTTTAGTTTGATGCCTGATCATCGTGTTAGGAGCTCTGCTTTCGATGCGGCACTGCCTTGCCCAGGAGCGAGTGGAAAGAGATTTGTTGGGTAAGTGGACACCTTAGGAGCCTCAGGCCTTTCAGAACCCGAGATGAGGAGAAAGTTATTTTCCGCCAAGTTTTTTATTTGTGTCTTTCCGTTTCAGATTCGAATGGGGGATGTTCCAATTACGGAGGGGAGTGTCGGCTGTTCGGTTGCGAGGACGGTGAGGAGTTTGTTCCTGGTCTTTGCGTCTTGATGTTCAAGTGTTGCGTTGAAAAAATAATCTGGCTGGAAATCCCGGGAGAGGCAATCGCAATGGCGAATGTAGCGGACTGATCTTTCGGCCTCCCCCGTAGGCTGTTCCGTTGCCAACGGGCCTTCTGTTGCTCCCGCTACCTAAATAAAAGCTCTTACACCAATCCCTGCCTGACCAACACGTCTTGCCGTCTCACTTTTTTATCAGCGCGCTTAACGATAGTTTTGAGTGGCTTACTTGAGAGATACGACGCGGAAACAGGCCCTTCGGCCCATCTACGCCTCACGCTGCCTGGGCGAGGCAGCAGCGTAATCAAGGACCAGTCCCTCTACTCCCCTCTCCCATCGGGGCAAGAGGTACAGAAGTCTGGAAACACACACCTCCAGATTCAGGGACAGTTTCCTCCCGGCTGTTATCAGGCAACTGAACCATCCTACCACAACCAGAGAGCAGTGCTGAACTACTATCTACCTCATTGGTGACCCTCGGACTATCCTTGATCGGACTTTGCTGGCTTTACCTTGCACTAAACGTTATTCCCTTATCATGTATCTGTACACTGTGGACGGCTCAATTGTAATCGTGTATTATCTTTTCGCTGACTGGTTAGCGCGCAACAAAAATGTTTCTCACTGTACTTCGGTACGCGCGACAATAAACTAAACTAAACTAATCTAAACTAAACCGAGTCTGCACAGACCAGCGATCCCCACACACTAACGCTATCCTACACACATTAAGGACAATTTACATTTATACCAAGCCAATTAACCTGCAAACCCGCACGTTAGTTTTGTTTCATTTAGTCTAGTTTAGTTTATCGTCACGTGTACCGAGGTACAGTGAGAAGCTTTTGTTGCGAGCTATCCAGTCAGTGGAAAGACAATACACGATTACAATCAAGCTGTCCACAGTCTACAGATACATGATAAGGGAATAACGTTTAGTGCAAGGTAAAGCCAGCAAATTTCCGCTGTCTGGTTAGCACACAATAAAAGCATTTCACTGTACCTCGGTACACGTGACAATAAACTAAACTAGACTAGACTAAACTAAACTAAACTAAGTTAAACTAAAGAGAGGCACCAAATACTGGAGTGACTCAGTGGGACAGGCAGCATCTCCGGAGAGAAGGAATGGGTGACGTGTCGGGTAGAGACCCTTCTTCAGAATGTTTTAGGGTGAGAGGGACAAAGTTTAAAGGAAACGTGCCGGGCAAGTATTTTTACAGGGAATTGTGGACGCAGCCCAGACCATCATCTTGTACCTGCCCTCCAGAATCACCTCACACTAAATGGCACGGTGGCACAGCGGTAGAGTTGATGCCTCACAGCGACAGAGACCCGGGTTCCATCCCGACCACGGGTGCTGTCTGCGCGGAGTTAGTGCGTTCTCCCCGTGACCTGCGTGGGGTTTCTCCGGGTGCTCCGGTTTCCTCCCGCACTCCAAAGACGTTGATTAAGGAGCCTCTTGCCCAGAGTAGGGGTTTCAAGGACCAGTGGACATAGGTTTACGGTGAAGGGGAAAGGATTTAATAGGAACCTGAGGGGTAACGTTTCCACACAAAGGGTGGTGGGTCTATGGAACGAGCTGCCAGAGGAGGTAGTTGAGGCAACATTTAAGAAACAGTTAGACAGGTACATGGATAGGACGGGTTTGGAGGGATATGGGCCAAACGCAGGCAGGTGAGACTAGTGTAGCTGGGACATGTTGGCCGGCGTGGGCAAGTTGCGCCGAAGGGCCTGATTCTGTGCTATATGGCTAGGGTTGCCAACTGTCCCGTATTAGCCGGGACTTCCCGTATTTTGGGCTAAATTGATTTGTCCCGTACTGGACCGCCCTTGTCCCGTATTAGGCCCGGATGGCGCTGTAGGCCCGGACACTGTAGGCCGGACCCTGTAGGCCCGGACACTGTAGGCCCGGACCGTGCAGGTCCGGACAGTGCAGTAGGAAAAGAAAATGCAGATGCAGATTAAAATCTGTGCCGGACACTGTAGGCACGGACACTTTAGGCCCGGACAGTTCAGGCCCGGACAGTGTACGCCCGGACACTGTGGGCCCGGACACTGTGGGCCTGGAGCATAAAAAAGCGTTTCAAAGCACTGCCTGCCTCATCCCGGATCGAGCAGTGAAGCAGACATGAAGGGATGCCTGATCATCGTGTTAGGAGCTCTGCTCTCGATGCGGCACAGCCTTGCCCAGGAGCGAGTGGAAAGAGGTTTGTTGGGTAAGTGGACACTTTTGGAGCCTCAAGCCTTTCAGGACCTGAGATGAGGAGAAACTTTCACAGCCAGGGAGTTGCAAATCTGCGGAATTCTCTGCCGCCAAATTCTTAAGGGATCGGATAGGCTCGATGCGTGAAAAATTCATCGGGGGATTGTCCAGAACCAGGGGGATCACACGGATTAAGAATAAGGGGGCGGCCATTTTAGATTGAGATGAGGAGAAACTTTTCCACCCAGAGAGTTGTGAATCTGTGAAATTCTCTGCCACAGAGGGCAGTGGAGGCCAATTCACTGGATGTTTTCAAGAGAAAGTTAGATTTATCTCTTGGGACTATCGGAATCGACAGTTATGGGGGAGAAAGCAGGAATTTTGGATGATCATCCGCGATCGTGTTGAATGGCGGAGCTGGCTCGAAGGACCGAATGGCCGAATTTTCTTTCCGCCAAGTTTCTTATTTGTGTCTTTCCGTTTCAGATACGAATGGGGGATGTTCCAACATCGAAGGGGAGTGTCGGCTGTTCGGTTGCAAGGACGGTGAGGAGTTCGTGCCTGGACTTTGCATCTTGATGTTTAAGTGTTGCGTTGAAGAAACAATGTGGCTGGTAATCCAGGGAGAGGCAATGGCATTGCCGAATGTAGCAGACTGATCTTTCGGCCTCCCCTATAGGCTGTTCCGTAGCCAACGACCCGGGTTCGATCCAGACCACGGGTGTTCTGTTGCTCCCACGTCCTAAATAAAAGCTCTTACACCAATCCCCGCCTGACCAACAGGTCTTGCCGTCTCATTTTTTTATCGGCGCGCTTAGCGATAGTTTTCTCCGGGTGCTCCGGTTTCCTCCCGCACTCCAAAGGCGTTGATTAGTGAGACTCTTGCCCAGAGTAGGAGATTCGAGGACCAGAGGACATGGGTTTAAGGTGAAGGGGAAAGGATTTAATAGGAACTTGAGGGGTAACTTTTCCACACAAAGGGTGGTGGGTGTATGGAATGAGCTGCCAGAGGAGGTAGTTGAGGCAACATTTAAAAAACAGTTAGACAGGTACATGGATAGGACAGGTTTGGAGGGATATGGGCCAAACGCAGGCAGGTGGGATTAGTGTAGCTGGGACATGTTGGCCGGTGTGGGCAAGTTGGGCCGAAGGGCCTGTTTCCACGCTGTATCACTCTGTGACTCCAAGACTCATTAAACAGCGTCTGTTGTGTTGTGCACTGTTTATACAATGAATCACTATCATATGTCAAGCATAGACATTACGGGCCGAAGGGCCTTTTCCCATGCTCTCGATTCATTGAGTCATAGAGCACAGAAAGAGGCCCTTCGGCCCAACTTGTTTTGTAAACGTTACCATGGTGTGAATGTTAAATTGAACCCAGTGTGTGTAGGATAGTATCATAATGATAGGGTGGCACTATCCTACACAATCTAGGAACAAATTTACATTTCTACCAAGCCAATTAACCTGCAAACTCGCACGTCTTTGGAGTGTGGGTGGAAACCGAAGATCCCGGAGAAAACCCACGCAGGTCACGGGGAGAACGTGCAAACTCCGTACAGACAGCACCCGTGGTCGGGATCGAACCCGGGTCTCTGGCGCCGTGAGGCAGCAACTCTGCAGCTGCGTCACCATGCCGCCCTGAGTTCCACTAACCCCCTCGCCCCCCCTCCCTTCCTCCTTCTCCCCTGCACTTACACATCCAAACGGCGGGTAGAGCTGCTGGCTCACAGCGCCAGAGACCCGGGGTCGATCCCGACCACGGGCGCTGTCCGTACGGAGTTTGCACTACGTTCTTCCCATGACCCGCGTGGGTTTACGTCCAGCTGCTCCGGTTTCATCCCATGCTCCAAAGACGTGCAGGTTTGTGGGTTAATTGGCTTTGGTATAATTGTAAATTGTCCCTAGTGTGCGCGCGCGTGTAGGATACTGTTAGTTTGCGGGGATCGCTGGTCGGCGCGGACTCGGTGGGCCGAAGGGCCTGTTTCCGCGCTGTATCTGTAAACTAAACTAAACGAAACTGAACTCACCAGGTTCACCAGAAGGTTGAGTGGATTAGCATGCGTTCGCGCTACCCTACCAAAGAGTTAACGCGGGGGTCACTCTACGCGGGATTCTGCCCCTCTATGTCGGGGACGTGGGGTGGAGGGTACTGCACTGAGCAGTCCCCTGCAACCTGCTCCTCTCGCGGATCACAGACTTGCCAGCTGCCCGCCACTTCTGCCGGCTGGGAACAGTGATGGAAATGGGTTTTAGGAACTCGGAGTACTCTAAGGTCCGTGAGGCTGAGGTTGGGAAGGAAGGGGAGGGGGGGGGGGTGATTGAGGCACGAGACCTTATTGTTTATAAACAGAAACTTACTGTTTATAACTATGCATAGGCATAATAGGCTTGATATTGAATCGGGTGGAAGAAAACAGGCCGAAGAGTATCAAAAAGATCACGTCTAGTAATAATAGGAGATAGCTTCAACAGCTGAGTCCCCATCAGATTATGCTACAAAACTGATGCAGTAGGTATGGCCAGGAGTTTGCATAAGAATCAAACACGATGCTTAAATTAAGAATAATGATGTTCAGCTTCAAATATTCCCCAGATAGAGGAAAAATTATAGACACGTAACACAGTGTGTGGCAGCGAACAAAGACAATTGTATCAATATCCCTGCACTTAACCTGCAAGATTTCAGTTTTGTTTACTATTAAAGGGCACAAATAGCGAACTCCTCAAACACAATGCGCACACCTTATTACAGAGAATGATTGCAAGTCGATACTTCTTTGTGCGTGCGCTTTCTCCGTCGATGTGCCAGACCATAAGCTCTTTATCCAACTTTGTGGCGATCTGTGAGACTTGGTGACGTTTCGGGTCGAGATTCTCGATCCATTCCCTCTCTCCACGATGCTGCCTGACCTGCGGTGTTGCTCCAGCATTTTGTGACACCTTCGATTTGTACCAGCATCTGCAGTTATTTTCCTACACACCACTGTGACTTGGTGCTGTCTTTTTAAGCGATAGTGGAAGAAAGTGATAGACAATAGGTGCAGGAGTAGGCCATTCGGCCCTTCGAGCCAGCACCGCCATTCAATGTGGTCATGGCTGATCATTCTCAATCAGTACCCCGTTCCTGCCTTCTCCCCATACCCCCTGACTCCGCTATCATTGAGAGCTCTATCTAGCTCTCTCTTGAATGTATTCAGAGAATTGGCCTCCACTGCCTTCTGAGGTAGAGAATTCCACAGATTCTGTGGTGATCCGTTTCTTGCAGCTCCCCAGTGATTTGACGGGTTGAGTAATATTGGCATCCATCGTAGACACACAGGTTTACAGGTAATTTCAGTCTGGGGCAAGCACCTCCCTGCCTAGCCCACACAACAAACCCATCGCTGCTTTCTTTACCCAGGTGCTATCGGTTAGTGAAGGGGATGCCAGCACATGCTAAATGTACCGTGTGTCCACCACTGATTGCATCGACTTCTCCACTGATAACATCGACTTCTCCAACTTTAGATAGTTCCTCTGTCCCTCTCTTCCTTCCCAGATCTCCCTCTATCTTCCTGTCTCCACCTGTATCCTTCCTTTGTCCCGCCCCCCTGACATCAGTCTGAAAAAGGGTCTCGACCCGAAACGTCACCCATTCCTTCTCTCCTGAGATGCTGCCTGACCCGCTGAGTTACTCCAGCATTTTGTGAAATAAATACCTTCGATTTATAGACAATAGGTGCAGGAGGAGGCCATTCGGCCCATCGAGCCAGCACCGCCATTCAATGTGATCATGGCTGATCATTCTCAATCAGTACCCCGTTCCTGCCTTCTCCCCGTACCCCCTGACTCCGCTATCCTTGAGAGCTCTATCTAGCTCTCTCTAGAATGTATTCAGAGAATTGGCCTCCACTGCCCTCTGAGGCAGAGAATTCCACAGATTCACAACTCTCTGACTGAAAAAGTTTTTCCTCATCTCTGTTCTAAATGGCCGACCCCTTATTCTTAAACTGTGGCCCCTGGTTCTGGACTCCCCCAACATCGGGAACATGTTTCCTGCCTCTAATGTGTCCAAGCCCTTAATAATCTTATACGTTTCGATAACGTATTTCGATAACGATAACGTTTTGTACCAGCATCTGCAGTTATTTTCTTATACGACCTGTTGCTCCACTGCGATTTCTCCTCAAGCTATGTCCACTTTGAAGGAGTTCTCTTCCTCTCTTCAACGTAGGGTCTCGACCCGAAACGTCACCCATTCCTTCTCTCCTGAGATGCTGCCCGACCTGCTGAGTTACTCCAGCACTTTGTGAATAAATACCTTCGATTTGTACCAGCATCTGCAGTTATTTTCTTATACCACTGGTTGCAAGACGTGATGCACATAACACAACCCGCCTGCGCCTCCCTGTACCGGCAGCCATCTTAGAAACATAGACAACAGGTGCAGGAGGAGGCCATTCGGCCCTTCGAGCCTGCACCGCCATTCAATGTGATCATCAGTGATGGTGGGCCAACGACCGACCATTCAAGCCGTTAATGATTGTTAGTGAAGTACAGTGCGTATTGTTTACACCCACAATTCAATATAATGCATTTCCCGACGATTATTCCCCGAGACCTGCTTCGCTCACTCTGGGTGAAGCGAAAACAAACATCAAAGACATTCTCCGATCCCCCCCAGGCCCGCACCCGAACCTGCTGCGTGATGGCGTCTCCGGTGGGGGGAAGTGCGCACGCGCAAACGCCGGGCGGGCGGGTCTTGCGCGTGCGCGTGCGCGCCCCCGGGGCACCCGTCGCCGTTGCCGCCGCCGGCGGGAATGTGTGTGCGTGTGCGTGTGCGCACCCCCGGGCGGCCGTCGGCGGGATGCGTGTGCGCGTGCGCGCCCCCGGGCTGCCGTCGGCGGGATGCGTGTGCGCGTGCGCGCCCGCGGGCGGCCGTCTGCGGGTTGTGTGTGCGCGTGCGTGCCACGGGCAGCCGTCGCCGGCGGGATGTGTGTGTGTATGTGTGCGCGTGCGCAACACGGGGATATTTGTGTGTGTGTGTGTGTGTGTGTGTGTGTGTGCGCTCGTGGTCGGCGGTTGACCGTTGGCGGTTGGCGGTCGGCGGTTGACCGTTGGCGGTCGGCGGTTGACCGTTTTTTTTAAAAATATTAAAATATAGTTACAATACAATAAAACCAAAACAGAACCCAACACCAGAATACTATACAAACAAATATACAAATTGAAACTATTATACAATTATGTTACAATCCCCATCCAGGATACGGTGGTTGACCGTTGGTGGTCGGCGGTTGACCGTTGGCGGTCGGCGGTTGACCGTTGGCGGTCGGCGGTTGACCGTTGGCGGTCGGCGGTTGACCGTTGCCGGTCGGCGGTTGACCGTTGCCGGTCGCCGGTTGACCGTTGGCGCGCGGGAGCGGGCAACACAACGGTTTTCCCGTTCGCTTCACGTTTTACAATACAATACATTACAATACATCTTTATTGTCATTGTACAGGGGTACAACGAGATTGGGGATGCACCTCCCATACGATGCAATAAATCAATTAGCTAGTCAGTATTAATGTGAACAATAGGTGCAGGAGGAGGCCATTCAGCCCTTCGAGCCAGCACCACCAATCAATGTGATCATGGCTGATCATTCTCAATCAATACCCCAATCCTGCCTTCTCCCCGTACCCCCTGACTCCGCTATCCTTAAGAGCTCTATCCAGCTCTCTCTTGAATGCATTCAGAGAATTGGCCTCCACTGCCTTCTGAGGCAGAGAATTCCACAGATTCACAACTCTCTGACTGAAATAGTTCTTCCTCATCTCCGTTCTAAATGGCCTACCCCTTATTCTTAAACTGTGGCCCCTGGTTCTGGACTACCCCAACATTGGGAACATGTTTCCTGCCTCTAATGTGTCCAACCCCTCAATAATCTTATACGTTTCGATAAGATCTCCTCTCATCCTTCTAAATTCCAGTGTATACAAACCTAGTCGCTCCAGTCTTTCAACATACGACAGTCCCGCCATTCCGGGAATTAACCTCGTAAACCTACGCTGCATGCACTCAATAGCAAGAATATCCTTCCTCAAATTTGGAGACCAAAACTACACACAGTACTCCAGGTGCGGTCTCACTAGGGCCCTGTACAACTGCAGAAGGACCTCTTTGCTCCTATACTCAACTCCTCTTGTTATGAAGGCCAACATTCCACTGGCTTTCTTCACTGCCTGCTGTACCTGCATGCTTCCTATCAGTGACTTATGCATAAAAACAACCCACGTTGACCAAAGTGCTGCACATCAGTTCAGGTACTAAGAAACGAACATACAATGGCACACAAACATACATAACAGCACATACATAAACAGTTCACAGCGCCCCCTCAGAGGGCCTCAAACGCTAGGGAGTAGAAATAGGTTTTGAGCCTGGACTTAAAGGAGTTGATGGAGGGGGCAGTTCTGATGGGGAGAGGGATGCTGTTCCACAGTCTCGGAGCTGCAACCGCAAAAGCGCGGTCACCCCTGAGCTTAAGCCTAGACCGCGGGATAGTGAGTAGCCCCAAGTCGGCCGACCTGAGGGACCTGGAGATAGAGAGGTGGGTTAGAAGAGTTTTGATATGGGGGGGCGGGCAAGCCCGTTTCGGGCTTTGTATGTGAGCAGGAGGAGCTTGAAATTGATTCTGTACCGTACTGGGAGCCAGTGGAGAGAGGCCAGAATCGGGGTGATGTGGTCCCTTTTACGGGTGGGCAGGACAAAGGAAGGATATAGGTGGAGACGGGAAGATAGAAGGAGATCTGGGAAGGGGGAGGGGAAGAGAGGGACAGAGGAATTATCTAAAGATGGAGAAGTGGAGGGTGGAATGCATGTTGGACAAGGACTGGGAAATAGTTAGTGAAGAATATTTGTTTTACTTGTGCTACGGTGGTGAGATTTGTTTTGAATTATTTAATATTGTCCCTATCATTGTAAATAGTTGAATAAATTATCTATATACTAAAACTCTCGTTTGTTTGTTTGTTTGTTTGTTTGCTTGTTCCTGAACTACAGCCAAAACGGTGCACAATAGCGCGACAATTTTGGCCCACCTTACTCACCGTCGTCCCTTTGGCGGTCATGGAAGAAGTTTCATTGAAATCGGTGTTATATTTTAAAAGTTATTCACATTTTAAAGTTTAAATCTCTCTCATGGGGAGGTGGGAGGGAGGGGGGGAGGGGGAGATAAGGGAGGGGGGATAAGGGGGTTGAAGGGGATGGAGTGGGGGGAGGGGAAAGTGGGGGAGGGGGAGGGGAGGGAGGGAGGGAGGGAGGGAGGGAGGGAGGGAGGGAGGGAGGGAGGGAGGGAGGGAGGGAGGGAGGGAGGGAGGGAGGGAGGGAGGGAGGGAGGGAGGGGGGAGGGATAAGGGAGGGGGGATAAGGGGGTTGAGGGGGTTGGAGTGGGGGGAGGGGAAAGTGGGGGAGGGAGGGAGTCAAGTCAAGTCAAGTCAATTTTATTTGTATAGCACATTTAAAAACAACCCACGTTGACCAAAGTGCTGTACATTTGATTAGGTTCCAATAGAAAAAAAAAAATGAAAACATACAGTAGCACGCAAACAGTTCACAGCGCCTCCTCAATGAGCCTCAAACGCTAGGGAGTAGAAATATGTTTTGAGCCTGGACTTAAAGGAGTCGATGGAGGGGGCAGTTCTGATCGGGAGAGGGATGCTGTTCCACAGTCTAGGAGCTGCAACCGCAAAAGCGCGGTCACCCCTGAGTTTAAGCCTAGACCGTAGGATAGTGAATAGCCCCAAGTCGGCCGATCTGAGGGACCTGGAGTTAGAGAGGGGGGTTAGAAGATTTTTGATGTGGGGGGGGAGTGTCCATTTAGGGCTTTATACGTGAATAGGAGGAGCTTGAAGTTGATTCTGTACCGTACAGGGAGCCAGTGGAGAGAGGCCAGAATCGGGGTGATGTGGTCCCTTTTACGGGTACCCGTCAGGAGTCTCGCTGCGGCGTTTTGGACCAGTTGCAGGCGGGACAGGGAAGATTGGCTGATCCCAGTGTATAGGGAGTTGCAGTAGTCTAGGCGGGAGGAAATGAAAGCGTGAATGATTTTTTCTGTGTCGTCGAATTTGAGGAAAGGTTTGATTTTAGCTATGGTTCGAAGTTGGAAGAAGCTGGCTTTTACCACAGCGTTGACTTGCTTATCAAATTTTAATGCAGAGTCAAATATCATGCCGAGGTTTTTGACATGCGGTTTGACTAGGCAGGATAGGCTTCCAAGACTGCCTGTTATCAATTTGATGGAGTCGGGGGGGCCGAATAGGATGACCTCAGACTTGCTCTCATTTAATTGGAGGAAGTTCTGTGCCATCCAACATTTTATGTCCTCAAGGCAGTGTGAGAGGCTGTTTAAATTTGACTGGTTGTTGGGTTTCAGGGGGAGGTAAAGCTGAGTGTCATCGGCATAGCAGTGGAAAGAAATGCCGTGCTTTTTAATGATTTGGCCAAGGGGGAGCATGTATAGAGAAAAGAGAATGGGGCCTAGGATTGAGCCTTGTGGAGGGAGGGAGGGAGGGAGGGAGGGAGGGAGGGAGGGAGGGAGGGAGGGAGGGAGGGAGGGAGGGAGGGAGGGAGGGAGGGAGGGAGGGAGGGAGGGAGGGAGGGAGGGAGGGAGGGAGGGAGGGAGGGAGGGAGGGAGGGAGGGAGGGAGGGAGTATAAGGGGGGTTGAGGGGGATGGAGTGGGGGGCAGCGGGAGGGAGAGGGGGGAGGTGAAGTGGGGGAGGGGGAGGGGGAGGAGGAAGGGGAGAGGGGAGGGGAGGAGAGAGGGGTGAGAGGGGAGTGGGGGGAGTGGAGGAGGAGAGGGTGCTGCACCAATGCAGGAGAGGTTTGGGCCCAACTTGGCCTAGTTTTTGGTTAAGAACGAGAAACAACAGTGGGAACGAAGCAAGGCATTTTATTAATGGCGTTCATATAGATTTTATAGAAACATATGCAGCGTAGGTTCACCAGGTTTATCCCCGGGATGGCGGGACTGACATACGATGAAAGAATGGGTCGACTGGGCTTGTATTCACTGGAATTTAGAAGGATGAGAGGGGATCTCATGTTATAGAAACATGTACAATTATTGAGGGATTGGACGGGCTAGATGCAGGAAAAATGTTCCCCATGTTGGGGGAGTCCAGAACCAGGGGCCATACACAGTTTAAGAATAAGGGGTCGGCCTTTTAGGACTGAGATGAGGAGAAACTTTTTCACCCAGAGAGTTGTGAATCTGTGGAATTCTCTGCCACAGAAGGCAGTGGAGGCCGATTCACTGGACGTTTTCAGGAGAGAGTTGGAGGTGGCTCTTGGGGCCAACGGAATCAAGGGATGTCAGGAAATAACTGCAGATGCTGGTACAAATCGAAGGTGGACACAAAATGCCGGAGTAACTCAGCGGGTCGTGCAGCACCTCAGGAGAGAAGGAATGGGTGACGTTTCGGGTCGAGACCCTTCTTCAGAGACTCGAGGGATGTGGGGGGAGAAAGCAGGAACCGGGGGGGGTACTGATTCGGGACGATCAGCCGTGATCGTATTTGAATGGCGGACAAATGGATCACTCCTGCACCTTCTCTTCTATGTTTCGATGTTTCCATGCGTCCGTGTTTCACGTGGCAGTCCGTCGGTGAGAGGAGCGGCAGGAGGTGGCTGGGAAGGGGGTCGTTCACGGGTACTTGGAGCTGTTTCTGTAGAGCGATTCACAGCAGGTGTAGAAGAAGTAACACTTGTCGGGCATTTTCACCTCGTGGTCCTTGCATTCCGCGGGTCGGCAGTGCGCGGTGGGACTGTTACACAGGTAGACCGCCTCTGAAAATCAAGAACCAAACACACGCTCGCACACGCTCGCACACGCTCGCACACTCACGAGTCCGCCGGCCGGGGGAACCGCAGGCGCTGCGAACCTCGGTGGGAGGAGGGGAAAAGCGCAAAAGTGCCGGAGGAACTCGGCCGGGTCGGGCGGCATCGGGTTTCCCGACCCATCCCATCTCTCCCATCGAGAGATGCTGCCCGACCAGCTGAGTTATTCCAGCACAAAGACACTAGAGGAGCAGGATGGACCACTCTGTCGAAATCGCCTGTACTGAAGAGTGTAGTACGCAAAGGAGCGTAACGGCCGCCATTTTATTAAGCAAAACCCGCCTCTCGCAGTGTAATCAGTGTTCTGGGGGAACAGTGTGTGTGATGATACCATTAAAATGCAGAATATATCTCATCTATCACAGATTTTTGTTATTTTTCTTTTTAAATGTTTCTGCAAGTTTCCGCCTACTAAAATGGCGCCGTGACATACTACGGTTTTTAGGGTCGAGTGGTCTATCTTGCTCCTCTAGTATCTTTGCTTCAGCACTTTGTGTCTATCGATGAGATGTCCACAGTCCATTGGCCACCACAGACGCTGCCCGACCAGCTGAGTTACTCCAGCACTTTGTTCCATTGGAGTCTACCAGCGATCCCTGCACACTAACACTATCCTACACACACACAGGCACACACACACACGCACGCATGCACGCACGCACGCACGCACACACACACACACACCAGGGACAATTTAAACTTTTTTTTTACAAAAGCCAATTAACCTACAAACCCGCTCGTCTTTGGAGTGTGGGAGGAAACCGGAGCACCCGGAGAAAACCCACGCAGGTCACGGGGAGAACGTGCTAACTCCGCACAGACAGCGCCCGTGGTCGGGATCGAACCAGGGTCTCTGGCGCTGTGAGGCAGCAACTCTACCGCTGCGCCACCGTGCCGCCCCTCCTTCTGTACGGAGTTTGTACGTTCTCCCCGTGACCTGCGTGGGTTTTCTCCGGGTGCCCGTGGCTGTCTGCGGGGATCGAACCCGGGTCGCTGGAGCGTTATTAGGCAGCGGCTCCACCCGCTGCGCCACCGTGACCGCCCAAGCCGTTGGTTTCACTGACCCAGGAACCTTGGGTTCACCTCCTCGTGCGGAAGGTTCGGACGGAGCAGTAGCAGGACGCCGAATGTTACGAGCAGCGTTTTCATCGTCCGCCGTTTCCCCCTCCCCTCCTCAGCCAGGACAGGGCAGCGCCTCCTTTTCACGAACCTTTTATACGGACCCGCGGGGTTAATGATTGCGCGAGAAGAGAGCCGGCCTTATTTCGTCGGTGCAATGAAACATAACCGAACGAGCGCCCATTGTAACTGGTGCCACCTAGTCTGAACAACTTGAGGTTCAATAGACAATAGACAATAGACAATAGACAATCGGTGCAGGAGTAGGCCATTCGGCCCTTCGAGGCAGCACCACCATTCAATGTGATCACGGCTGATCATTCTCAATCAGTACCCCGTTCCTGCCTTCTCCCCATAGCCCCTGACTCCGCTATCCTTAAGAGCTCTATCCAGCTCTCTCTTGAAAGCATCCAGAGAATTGGCCTCCACTGCCTTCTGAGGCAGTGAATTCCACAGATTTACAACTCTCTTTCCTCATCTCCGTTCTAAATGGCCTACCCCTTATTCTTAAACTGTGTGGCCCCTGGTTCTGGACTTCCCCCAACATTGGGAACATGTTTCCTGCCTCTAGCGTGGCCAACCCCTTAATAATCTTATACGTTTCGATAAGATCCCCTCTCATCCTTCTAAATTCCAGTGTATACAAGCCTAGTCGCTCCAGTCTTTCAACATATGACAGTCCCCCCATTCCGGGAATTAACCTGGTGAACCTACTCTGCACGCCCTTAATAGCAAGAATATCCTTCCTCAAATTTGGAGACCAAAACTGCACACAGTACTCTAGGTGCGGTCTCACTAGGGCCCTATACAACTGCAGAAGGACCTCTTTGCTCCTATACTCAACTCCTCTTGTTATGAAGGCCAACCTTCCATTGGCTTTCTTCACTGCCTGCTGTACCTGCATGCTTCCTTTAACCAGGTTCACCAGGTTAATTCCCGGGATGGCGGGACTGTCGTACGTTGAAAGACTGGAGTGACTGGGCTTGTATACGCTGGAATTTAGAAGGACGAGAGAGGATCTTATTGAAACACTAAGCCAAGTGGACCCGTTGGGCCCAAACCTCTCCTGCATTGGTGCAGCATCCTCTCCTCCCTCCTCTCCCTCCCCCATCCCCAACTCCCCTCCCCCCCTCACTCCATCCCCCTAAACCCCCTTATCCCTCCTCTCCCCTCCCTCCCCCCTCCCTCCCTAGGAGATAGATTAAACTTTAAAATGTAAATAACTTTAAAAATATAACACCGATTTCAATGAAACGTCTTCCATTAGCACCACAGGGACGACGGTGAGTAAGGTGGGCCTAAAGTTGTCGCGCTATCATGTACCGTTTTGGCTGTAGTTCAGGAACAAACAAACAAACAAGAGTTTTAGTATACAGATTTAAGATTATTAAGGGGTTGGACACGCTAGAGGCCGGAAACACGTTCCCAATGTTGGGGGAGGCCAGAACCAGGGGCCACACACAGTTTAAGAATAAGGGGTCGGCCATTTAGAACGGAGATGAGGAAAAACATTTTTCACTCAGAGAGTTGTGAATCTGTGGAATTCTCTGCCTCAGAAGGCAGTGGAGGCCAATTCTCTGGATGCTTTCAAGAGAGAGTTAGATAGAGCTCTTAAAGATGGCGGAGTCAGGGGGTATGGGGAGAAGGCAGGAACGGGGTACTGATTGTGGATGATCAGCCATGATCACATTGAATGGTGGTGCTGGCTCGAAGGGCCGAATTGCCTCCTCCTGCACCTATTGTCTATGTTTCTATGTTTCTGAGGCTGTGGCCTCTGGTCCTAGACTCTCCCACTGGTGGAAACATCCTCTCCACATCCACTCTATCCTGGCCTTTCACTATTCTGTGAGTTTCAATGAAGTCCCCCCTCTCATCCTTCTAAACTCCAGCGAGTACAGGCCCCAGTGCCGATAAACGCTCATCATATGTTAACCTACTCATTCCTGGGATCGTTCTTGTAAACCTCCTCTGGACCCTCTCCAGAGCCAGCACGTCCTTCCTCAGATACGATCTGTCAATACTTTGTCATTTGGAACTACACCTGCCCCGTCCACAGTTACGGTCACATCTCTAGTTGTTGTCCTGTGAGTCACCCTTGCCACATCTCCAAGTCTCCATGGGTTAACCATTAAACTTTGTCCCAAAACTCGTGCGGAACAAAAGTCTAAAAGATCAATTGAGCTTCTGTCACGACATTAAACCTGTACTCGCTGGAGTTTAGAAGGATGAGGGGGGGGGGACTTCATTGAAACTTACCGAATAGTGAAAGGCCCAGATAGAGTGGATGTGGAGAGGATGTTTCCACTGGTGGGAGAGTCTAGGACCAGAGGGTACAGTCTCAGAATTAAAGGACGTTCCTTTAATTCGGGTTCGATCCTGGGTACAGGCGCTGTCTGTTTAGAAAAAAAACCTCCGTACAGACAGCACCCGTAGTCAGGATCGAACCCGGGTCTCCGGCACTGTGAGGCAGCAACTCTGGCAACAATTTCTCTGTGCTAAAACAGATCCGGCCTGATCCGATGAGTATTTTCACCATTTCAATAGACAATAGACAATAGACAATAGGTGCAGAAGGAGGCCATTCGGCACTTCGAGCCAGCACCGCCACTCAATGTGATCATGGCTGATCATCCACAATCAGTACCCCGTTCCTGCCTTCTCCCCGTACCCCGTGACTCCGCTATCCTTAAGAGCTCTATCCAGCTCTCTCTTGAATGCATTCAGAGAATTGGCCTCCACTGCCTTCTGAGGCAGAGAATTCCACAGATTCACAACTCTCTGACTGAAAAAGTTTTTCCTCATCTCAGTTCTAAATGGCCTACCCCTTATTCTTAAACTGTGGCCCTTTGTTCTGGACTCCCCCAACATTGGGAACATGTTTCCTGCCTCTAACGTGTCCAACCCCTTATTATTTCCCATTATTATTTCATATTTCCAGCACAACAAAAAAAAAAAATCCCGGAGTTCTTTTCAGGTAGGTTCACGTGGTTAATCCCCGGGATGGCGGGACTGTCACGTGAGGAATGATTGGAAAGACTGGGCTTGTATTCACTGGTGTTTAGAAGGGTGAGAGGGGGATCTTATAGGGACGTATAAAGTTTTCAAAGGACTGGACAAGCTAGATGCTGGAAAAACGTTCCCAATGTTGGGGGAGTCCAGAACCAGGGGCCACACACACACACAGTCTAAGAATAAAGGGGAGGCCGTTTAAAACTGAGGCGAGAAAGAACCTTTTTCACCCAGAGAGTTGTGAATCTGTGGAATTCTCTGCCACAGAGGGCAGTGGAGGCCAAGTCTCTGAATGCTTTCAAGAGAGAGCTAGGTAGAGCTCTTAAGGATAGCGGAGTCAGGGGGTGTGGGGAGAAGGCAGGAACGGGGTACTGATTGTGGATGATCAGCCATGGTCACATTGAATGGCGGTGCTGGCTCGATGGGCCGAATGGCCTCCTCCTGCACCTATTGTCTATGTTTCTATGTAACCGGGTGTACATCTCCACCTGGTGGCAGGGTGGGGAGAAGAGCAGGCAGCAAAACTAATTGCTGGCAATGGAATTTTGAATAGAACTGAGGATAGATCATAAGATCGTAAGTGATAGGAGCAGAATTAGGCCATTCGGCCCATTGTGTCCACTCCGCCATTCAATCACGGCCGATCTATCTCTTCCTCCCAACCCCATTCTCCTGCCTTCTCCCCATAACCCCTGACACCCGCACTGATCAAGAATCTATCTATCTCTGCCTTAAAAATATCCACTGACTTCCACAGATTCACCGCCCTCTGACTAAAGAAATTCCTCCTCATCTCCTTCCTAAAGGAACGCCCTTTAATTCTGAGGCTGTGCCCTCTGGTCCCAGACTCTCCCACTAGTGGAAACATCCTCTCCACATCCACTCTGTCCAAGTCTTTCACGATTTTGGTAAGTTTCAATGAGGTCCTCCCCACCCTCATTCTTCTAAACTCCAGAGAGTACAGGCCCCATTCTCAGGGGTTACGGGGAGAAGGCAGGAGAATGGGGTTGGGAGGGAGAGATAGATAGATCAGCCACGATTGAATGGCGAGTGTAAGTAGACTTGGTGGGCCGAAGGCCTAATTCTGCTCCTCTTAGTGTATAATCTTTGACCTTATGATCCTATGATCCAGGCGGCATTTGGTTGGGGCCTTCAATGGTTAATGTTCTGGGTGTGCTGCTAGGGTTGCCAACTGTCCCGTATTAGACGGGATATCCCGTATTTTGGGCTAAATTAGTTTGTCCTTGTATTAGGCCCGGGGGACACTGTAGGCCCGGATACTGTAGGCCCGGACACTGTAGGCCCGGACACTGTAGGCCACGACACTGTAGGCCCCGACACTGTAGGCCCGGACACTGTAGGCCCTGACACTGTAGGCCCTGACACTGTAGGCCCCGACATTGTAGGCCCGGACACTGTAGGCCCAGACAGTGTAGTAGGAAAAAAACTGCAGATGCTGGTCTACCTTCCGGACAGTGTAAGACCCGGACAGTGTAGGCCCGGACAGTGTAGGCCCGGGCGCTGCCTAGCGGAGATTGCGTCGAAACCCGTCTCCCGGCCCGGGCGGCCGCCATTGGTGGAGCAGGAGCACATGGCCGCTGGCTGGGTGAGGTCATGTGGGTCACGGGGCTGGGTGATGTCACCTTGTGCCGTATTTGGGAGTGAGAAAGTTGGCAATCCCTAGCCCCACGCTCCTGATATTTGGGCTCCCGGTACAGAGGGGGGAGGGCGGGATGTGGGGGGGAGGGGAGGGCGGTCTCCTTGTCCATCTCCCAAGATGGCCGCTCGCAGGTCCAGGCAGCAGGCGGTCGACGGTCACACCAGATCCAGCCGTCAGCCCACCTCTCTCCCGGGCCCACTACGTCCGTGCCCGCGTGTCCCTGGAGAGGGAACACGGACACGCGGTGCCCATGGGGACTCTGGAGGCCTTCCGTGAAGGCTGGTCGCCGCAGGGGTGGGAGGGGGGGTCTCGACCCGAAACTTCACCCATTCCTTCTCTCCCGAGATGCTGCCCGACCCGCTGAGTTACTCTAGCATTTTGTGCCTGCCTTCGATTTGAACCA
>NC_135986.1:4048585-4071622 GCF_053455715.1 Rhinoraja longicauda
GATCTCGGAGAAAAACCCACGCAGGTCACTGGGAGAACGTGTACAAACTCCGTACAGACGGCGCCCGTGGTCGGTATCGAACCCGGGTCTTCGGCGCTGCAAGCGCTGTAAGGCGGCAGTTCTACCGCTGCGCCACCGTGACCGCCCCTATTCGTCTCATGATCTATAAGATCACCCCTCGTCTTTCTCGATTCACCGACTAATGGGCACGAGACCCTTTGTGCGTCTACCCGGTCGACTCCTCCCACAGGATCGTAAGCGATAGGAGCAGAATCAGGCCGTTCGGCCCATCAAGTCTACTCCGCCATTCAATCATGGCTGATCGATCTCTCCCTCCCGACCCCATTCGCCGCACGGTTTGCGAACGGCTCCGTCCGAGACCCGCGAGGAATCGCGGGGAGTTGCGGAGGCAGCCCGGACCGTCACGCACGCACGCACAAACAAACCGACCTCCCTTCCACCGACTCCATCTACACCTCACGCTGCCTCGGCAAGGCCAGCAGCCCAGACCATCGCACAAACCATTAACTCCATCTACATCTCGCGCTGCCTCGGCAAGGCCAGCAGCAGAACCAAGGACCAGACTCACCCCGACCACTCCCTCTACTCCCCTCTCCCATCGGGGCAAGAGGTACAGAAGCGTGGAAACACACACCTCCAGATTCAGGGACAGTTTCTTCCCGGCTGTTATCAGGCAACTGAACCATCCTACCACAACCAGAGAGCAGTGCTGAACTACTATCTACCTCATTGGAGACCCTGATCGGACTTTGCTGCTTTACCTTGCACTAAACGTCATTCCCTTATCATGTATCTGTACACTGTGGACGGCTCGATTGTAATCGTGCGTCGTCTTTCCGCTGACTGGTTAGCGCACAACACTAAAGCTTTTCACTGTACCTCAGTACGTGGGACAGTGAACTAAACTGAACTGAAGGGTCGTGTCCTGTTGTCTCCCAGCTTTCATGCTGTTCGTCAGGAAGCAGGTGCTGAAGATCGGCGAGGACTGGATCTTTCTGTTCCTGTTGGGCCTGTTAATGGCGACCATCAGCTTCAGCCTGGATGTCATCACCTCCAAGTCCCAACGAGGTAACTCTAAAGAGCCTGTCCAACTCAGGCGGTTTTAAGGCGACTGCCGGCGACTAGGCTGTCGCCGAACGTTCGCCGGGGTGTCAATAGACAATAGACAATAGGTGCAGGAGGAGGCCGTTCGGCCCTTCGAGCCTGTACGCACCGCCATTCAATGTGATCACGGCTGATCATTCTCAATCAGTACCCCGTTCCTGCCTTGTCCCCATACCCCTGACTCCGCTATCCTTAAGAGCTCTATCTAGTTCTCTCTTGAATGCATTCAGAGAGTTGGCCTCCACTGCCTTCTGAGGCAGAGAATTCCACAGATTCACAACTCTCTGACTGAAAAAGTTTTTCCTCATCTCAGTTCTAAATGGCCTACCCCTTATTCTTAAACTGTGTGTGGCCCCTTGTTCTGGACTCCCCCAACATTGGGAACATGTTTCCTGCCTCTAACGTGTCCAACCCCTTAATAATCTTATACGTTTCGATAAGATCTCCTCTCATCCTTCTAAATTCCAGTGTATACAAGCCTAGTTGCTCCAGTCTTTCAACATACGACAGTCCCGCCATTCCGGGAATTAACCTGGTGAACCTACACTGCACGCCCTCAATAGCAAGAATATCCTTCCTCAAATTTGGAGACCAAAACTGCACACAGTACTCCAGGTGCGGTCTCACTAGGGCCCGGTACAACTGTAGAAGGACCTCTTTGCTCCTATACTCAATCTTCTTGTTACTCCTCTTGCCATTTAGAACGGAGATGAGGAAAAAACTTTTCAGTCAGAGAGTTGTGAATCTGTGGAATTCTCTGCCTCAGAAGGCAGTGGAGGCCAATTCTCTGGATGCAATCAAGAGAGAGCTAGATAGAGCTCTTAAGGATAGCGGAGTCAGGGGGTATGGGGAGAAGGCAGGAACGGGGAACTGATTGTGGATGATCAGCCAGGATCACATTGAATGGCAGTGCTGGCTCGATGGGCCGAATGGCCTCCTCCTGCACCTATTGTCTGTTGCCTTTGGAGTGTAGGAGGAAACCAAAGATCTGGGAGAAATGCCACGCAGGTCACGGGGAGAACGTGCAAACTCTGTACAGACGGCGCCCGTGGTCAGGATCGAACCCGGGCCTTTGGCGCTGTGAGGCAGCTGCTCGAACCCGGGTTCCATGAGTTTTCTATGTCGTAGGACCACAATTAGGCCATTCGGCCCATCAAGTCTACTCTGCCATTCAATCAGGACTGGTCGGTAGCGCAGCGGTAGAGTTGCCGCCTCACAGCGCCGGAGACCCATGTTCCATCCCGACCCGCGGGCGCTGTCTGTACGGAGTTTGCACGCTCTCCCCGTGACCCGCGCGGGTTTTCTCCGAGACCTTCGGTTTCCTCCCACACTCCAAAGACGTGCGGGTTTGTAGGTTAATTGGCTTCGGTGAAATTGTAAATTGTCCCCAGTGTGTGTGGGATAGTATTAGTGTGCGGGGATCGCTGGTCGGCGCGGAACGAGGGGCCTGTTTCCGCGCTGTATCTCTAAACTAAACTAAACTAAACTAAAGTGAACATTCCATGTCAAAGGTCTTATCTAATCAAGGTTGTGGATAATCTGTCTATGTTCTCCTCAACCACATTAATCATTCATCTTCAGTAGTTTGTTGGTGAGTTTGCACATGGACTCCTTGTGGTGAGATAAGATGGAAACATAGAAAATAGGTGCAGGAGGAGGAGGCCATTTGGCCCTTCGAGCCAGCACCGCCATTCATAGTGATCATGGCTGATCATCCACAATCAGTAACCCGTGCCTGCCTTCTCTGCCTGCCTTCTCCCCATACCCCTTGACTCCGCTAGACCCTAGAGCTCTATCTAACTCTCTTTTAAATCCATCCAGTGCATTGGCCTCCACTGCCCTCTGTGGCAGAGAATTCCACAAATTCACAACTCTCTGGGTGGAAAAGTTTTTTCTCACCTCAGTTTTAAATGGCCTCCCCTTTATTCTTAGACTGTGTGTGTGTGTGTGGCCCCTGGTTCTGGACTCGCCCAACATTGGGAACATTTTTCCTGCATCTAGCTTGTCCAGTCCTTTATAATTTTATACATTTCTTTAAGAGGGTCCAGTCGCCAACTTTTCGGTGACCATGTTATCCATTTTGGCGGCAAAAACAAGGAGGCAGATTATTATCTTAATGGTGTCAGGTTGGGCAAGGGGGAGGTGCAATGAGACCTGGGTGTCCCTTGTACACCAGTCACTGAAAGTTGGCGTGCAGGTACAGCAGGCAGTGAAGAAAGCTAACGGCATGTTGGCCTTCATAACGAGAGGATTTCAGTACAGGAGTAAAGAGGTTCTTCTGCAGTTGTACAGGGCCCTGGAGAAACCACATCTGGAGTATCGTGTACAGTTTTAGTCTCCTAATTTGAGGAAGGACATCCTTGTAATTGAGGCAGTGCAGCGTAGGTTCACGAGATTGATCCCTGGGATGGCGAGACTGGCATAGGAGGAAAGATTGGAAAGACTGGGCTTGTATTCACTGGAATTTCGAAGGATGAGAGAGGGGGATCTTATAGAAACATATAAAATTATAAAAGGACTGGACAAGCTAGATGCAGGAAAAATGTTCCCAATGTTGGAGGAGTCCAGAACCAGGGGCCACACAGTCTTAGAATAAAGGGGAGGCCATTTAAAACTGAGGTAAGAAGGAACTTTTTCACCCAGAGAGTTGTGAATTTGTGGAATTCTCTGCCACAGAGGGCAGTGGAGGCCGATTCACTGGATGGATTTAAGAGAGAGTTAGATAGAGCTCTAGGGGCTAGTGGAATCAAGGGATATGGGGAGAAGGCAGGCACGGGTTACTGATTGTGGATGATCAGCAATGATCACAATGAATGGCGGTGCTGGCTCAAAGGGCTGAATGGCCTCCTCCTGCACCTATTTTCTATGTTTCTATAGTCTTGTCATTTTGTGCTTGTGAATGACTTTTTGTCTCTGGGTTTTTTTCCGCCCCCATCCCCACACCAGCTAACCTCTGGGTCTACGACAGCTTGGAACATTACCCGTTCCTCCAGTACTTCTCCTGGATCCTGTACCACATCTTCCTGACGACATTGTCTGCTGGCGTCGCCAAATACATCTCGCCCCAGGCAGCGGGTATGTGCCTTCACGCGCTTCGATGGGATGGCGCAGCGGGTAGAGCCGCTGCCTCACAGCGCCCGAGACCCGGGTTCCATCCCGACCACTGCGCCACCGTGCCGCCCACGCACACACACGCACAAACACACGCACACACATATACACACACGCACACACAAACACATGCACAAACACATGCGCGCACACACACACACACAAACACACAAACACTCACGCACACACACACACAAACACTCACACACAAACACACGCACGCACACACATAAGCACACACACACAAACACACACACACACAAACACGCACACACACACAAACACAAACACACGCACACAAACGCACGCACGCACACACGCAAACACACGCACAAACACAGGCACACACAAACACTCACACACACAAACGCACGCACGCACACACACAAACACACACAAACACACACACACGCACACATAAGCACACACACACACACGCACAAACACACGCACAAACACGAGCACAAACACACGCACACATGCGCACACACACAAACACAGGCACAAACACAGGCACACACAAACACTCACACACACAAACGCACGCACGCACACACACATAAACACACACAAACACACGCACAAACACACATACATAAACACACAAACACACACACGCACATACACACACGCACACACACAAACACACGCACACACGCACACATAAACACACATTCACACACAAACACACACGCACGCACACAAACACACGCACACACAAACACGCACACACACACACACACACATAAACACACACGCACACACACACCGCTGGAACCGGGGGGGAGTGGCGCTGCGTGGCGGCTGTTCTACTGTTCCGTGGATGAACCAGCTTACCGGGCCTTGCTTTCCCCTGCGGCCTGCTGCATCCAGGGTCCGGCATTCCCGAGCTGAAGGTTACTCTCCGCGGGGTCGTGCTCGACGAGTTCTTCACCTTCCGCACCTTCCTGGCCAAACTCATCGGGATCATCTGCACACTGGCAGCCGGCAGCACCATCTTCCTGGGCAAGGTGGTAAGTGGTGGACCTGAACACTGGGCCGGGCAATGGTGGGTGTGGCAACGGGCTGGGCAAAGCTGGTCTGAGCGCAAGGCAGTGAGCACTTCAATGCTTCAATGGTTCAGTTTAGGGCAGGAGTCCAGAACCAGGGGTCACAGCTTAAGGATAAGGGGGAAGTCTTTTAGGACCGAGATGAGAAAACATTTCTTCACACAGAGAGTGGTGAATCTGTGGAATTCTCTGCCACAGAAGGTAGTTGAGGCCAGTTCATTGGCTATATTTAAGAGGGAGTTAGATGTGGCCCTTGTGGCTAAAGGGATCAGAGGGTATTGAGAGAAGGCAGGTACGGGATACTGAGTTGGATGATCAGCCATGATCATATTGAATGGCGGTGCGTACAGGCTCGAAAGGCCGAATGGCCTACTCCTGCACCTATTTTCTATGTTTCTATGTTTCTATGTTTCTATGTTTCTATGTTTCTATGTTTCTATGTTTCTATGTTAGGTCAGGTTAGTTTAGCTTAGTTTAGGTTAGTTTAGTTTAGTTTAGTTTAGTTTAGTTTAGTTTAGTTTAGTTTAGTTTAGTTTAGTTTAGTTTAGAGATACAGTGCACAGACAGGCCCTTCGGCCCACCGGGCCCGCGCCGACCAGCGATCCCCGCACACTAACACCATCCTACACACACTGGGGACAGTTTTCACATTTACACCAAGCCAATTGACTTACAAACCCGCACGTCTTTGGAGTGTGGGAGGAAACCGAAGATCTCGGACTAAACCCACGCGGGTCACGGGGAGAACGTACAAACTCCGTACAGACGGCGCCCGTGGTCAGGATCGAACCCGGGCCTCCGGCGCTGCAAGCGCTGTAAGGCGGCAACTCTACCGCTGCGCCACCATGCCGACATTCGAATAGGTCGGCAACCTACACTTGCCAGTTGGGCTAGGGTGGTCAAAACGTCTTTGGGCATATTGACCCCCCCTCTCCCCTCCCCCGCTCCAAATCTGTCTCTCTCATCCCTTAATCTTGGAGTCATCATTGACTGTGTCGGAAGGAACTGCAGACGCTGGTTTAAAACCGGAGACAGGCACAAAAAGCCGGAGTAACTCAGCGGGTCGGGCAGCGTCTCTGGAGAGAAGGAATGGGCGACGTTTGGGGTCGAGACCCTTCAAGGGTCAATGGTCCGTTGTTGACGATGGGGTAGGTGATCACGGGTTACACAGTGAGTGAGGCCCAGCGCACAAATTGGAGGAACAGCACCTCATATTTCGCTTGGGGCAGCTTACACGCCAGCGGTATGAACATTGACTTCTCTAACTTCAAGTAAACCCTTGCTTTCCCTCTCTCTCCATCCCCTCCCCCCTTCCCAGTTCTCCGACCAGTCTGACTGTCCTTCTTTACATTTATTTCTCTTTGGTCCTCCTAGCTAACAATGATCTATTCTACATTTTCCTTGATCTCCATCCCCTTTGTCTCGTTTTCACTCCTCACACATCCTTAACTAGGATTAATTCCCGGAATGGCGGGACTGTCGTATGTTGAAAGACTGGAGCGACCAGGCTTGTATACACTGGAAGTTAGAAGGATGAGAGGAGATCTTATCGAAACGTATAAGATTATTAAGGGGTTGGACACGTTAGAGGCAGGAAACATGTTCCCAATGTTGGGGGAGTCCAGAACCAGGGGCCACACACAGTTTAAGAATAAGGGGTCGGCCATTTAGAACTGAGATGAGGAAAAACCTTTTCAGTCAGAGAGTTGTGAATCTGTGGAATTCTCTACCTCAGAAGGCAGTGGAGGCCAATTCTCTGAATGCATTCAAGAGAGAGCTAGATAGAGCTCTTAAGGATAGCGGAGTCAGGGGGTATGGGGAGAAGGCAGGAACGGGGTACTGATTGAGAATGATCAGCCATGATCACATTGAATGGCGGTGCTGGCTCAAAGGGCCGAATGGCCTCCTCCTGCACCTATTGTCTATTGTCTTACCTCTTCTGTGCCTCCCTCTCCCCTGATTCTCAGTCTAAAGAAGGGTCTCGACCGAAACGTAGCCCATTCCTTCTCTCCAGAGAATATTTTATTCTTAATCCTTTACTGTAAGTTCGTGTTGCCACTTGCTAGTGGAGCACCAAGCCAAATTCCTTGCATGTGTACACATTTGGCTAATAAAATTTATTCAATTCAATTCAATTCAGAGACGCTGCCTGTCCCGACGAATTGCCGCGGCTTTTTGTGTCTGTCTTCATCCTTGACTGCGTTGCCCTGATGTTCTTCCTCATCCTAATTTACAGGGCCCGTTCGTTCACATGGCAACCATCCTGGCCACGTTACTGGGACAGGTCATGGTGAAGTTTGCGGGCACCAAAGAGGTAGGCAATCCTAATGCTTCATGTAGGAAGCAATTGCAGATGGTGGGAAGGGCACGGAGAAGATTTGGTAGGCCCCTGGGGAGTGTTGTAGAGCAGAGGGACCCAGGAGTGCAGGTGCAGGTAGGGTTGCCAACTGTCCCGTATTAGCCGGGACATCCCATATTTTGGGCTAAATTGGTTTGTCCCGTACGGGACCACCCTTGTCCCGTATTAGGCCCGGGGGATGCTGTAGGCCCGGACACTGGAGGCCCGAACGCTGTAGGCCCAGACACTGTAGGCCCGGACGCTGTAGGCCTGGATGCTGTAGGCCCGGACACTGCAGGCCCGGACGCTGTAGGCCCAGACACTGTAGGCCTGGACACTGCAGGCCCGGACGCTGTAGGCCCGGACACTGTAGGCCCGGACACTGTAGGCCCGGACACTGTAGGCCCGGACACAGTAGGCCCGGACACTGTAGGCCCGGACACTGTAGGCCCGGACACTGTATGCCTGGATGCTGTAGGCCCGGACAGTGTAGGCCAGGAGGCCCAGGCTCCGCCTAACAGAGGTTGCATAGCAACCAGCCTCCCGGCCCGGCCGGCCGCCATTGGTGGAGCGGGAGCACATGACCGCTGGCTGGGTGAGATAACGTGGGGCGCGGGGCGGTGACGTCACCTTTTGTCCCTTATTTGGGAGTGAGAAAGTTGGCAACCCTACGTGCATGGTTCCTTGAAGGTGGAGTCGCAGGTAGATAAAGGTGGTCAAAAAGGCTATTGGCAATAGACAATAGACAATAGACAATAGACAATAGGTGCAGGAGGAGGCCATTCAGCCCTTCGAGCCAGCACCGCCATTCAATGCGATCATGGCTGATCACTCTCAATCAGTACCCCGTTCCTGCCTTCTCCCCATACCCCCTCACTCCGCTATCCTTAAGAGCTCTATCCAGCTCTCTCTTGAAAGCATCCAAGGTCACGTTGCAGTTGTATAAGAGGTTGGTGAGACCACATTTTTAGAATGTTGTGTTCAGTTCTGGGCACCATGTTTACGGAAAGATATTGTCAAGCTGGAAAGGGCGCAGAGAATAGACACAAAAAGCTGGACAGGCAGCATCTCTGGAGAGAAGGAACGGGTGACGTTTCGGGTCGAGAGCCTTCTTCACCCTGTCCCACTGCCTACTCCAGCTTTTTGTGTCTACCTTCGGATTAAACTAGCATCTGCAGTTCCCTGTTACACAAGGACGCAGGGGAAGATTTACGAGGATGTTCCCAGGACTAGAGGGTGTGAGCTACAGGGAGAGGTTGGGCAGGCTGGGACCATTCCCTGGAGCGCAGGAGGATGAGGGGCGATCTTGTAGAGGTGTACAAAATCACGAGAGGAATAGATCGGGTAGACGCACAGAGTCTCTTGCCCAGAGTAGGGGAATCGAGGACCAGAGGACATGGGTTTGAGGTGAAGGGGGAAAGATTTAATAGGAATAGCTTTTTAGATTTAGATTTAGAGATACAGCGCAGAAACAGGCCCTTCGGCCCACCGGGTCCGCGCCGCCCAGCGATCCCCGCACACTAACACCATCCTACACACACTCTAGGGACAATTTTTACATTTACCAAGCCAATTAACCTACACACCTGTACGTCTTTGGAGTGTGGGAGGAAACCGAAAATCTCGGAGAAAACCCACGCAGGTCACGGGGAGAACGTGCAAACTCCGTACAGATGGCGCCCGTAGTCGGGATCGAACCCGAGTCTCCGGCGCTGCATTCGCTGTAAGACGGCAACTCTACCGCCGCGCCACCGTGACGTTTCACACGGGGGGTGGTGGGTGTATGGAACGAGCTGCCGGAGGAGGTAGTTGAGGCTGGGACTATCCCAACGTTTAAGAAACAGTTGGGCAGGTACGTGGAGAGGACGGGTTTGATGGAATATGGGCCAAACGCGGGCAGGTGGGACCAGCAGTCACCCTGTACACCAGGACTACCCAACACACTGGGTACAATGCACCATTTTGTTTTAACCGAAGCCAATTAACCTACAATACACTTGTTCCATCCTGCACGCACTGGGAACGTGTTACGGAAGCCAAATTAACCTGCAAAACCCGCACGCCTTTGGAGTGTGGGAGGGAACCGGAGCACCCGGAGAAACCCCACGCGGGGCACGGGGAGCGAATGTACAAAACGCCTTCATCACCTCCCGTCTGGACTACTGCAACAGCCTCCTCTATGGCGCACCCTCAAAAATCATCAGTAAACTTCAATACATTCAAAACTCCGCTGCCCGTCTACTCACCCACACCCCGATCCGTGACCATATCACCCCCGTCCTTTACAAACTCCACTGGCTCCCCATCCCCCAGAGAATCCAGTACAAAATCCTCCTCATGACCTACAAAGCCCTCCATAACCTGGCCCCATCCTACCTGACCGACCTCCTCCACAGACACACTCCCACCTGCACCCTCCGCTCTGCCGCTGCCAATCTCCTATCCCCCCACATCCGGACCAAACTCAGATCCTGGGGGGACAGGGCTTTCTCCATCGCTGCTCCCACCCTCTGGAACTCACTACCCCAAACCGTTAGAGACTCCTCCACACTCACCACATTCAAAACATCACTGAAGTCTCACCTGTTCAGCACTGCCTTCAACCACTGAAGGTCACCTCACCTTCTGTCTCCTTTCTCTGTTCGTTTACTTATTTATCTATTTATTCACTTCCCTATGTTCTAGAAATCCCTCTTTGAGTGTATGAAAAGCGCTATATAAATAAAATGTATTATTATTATTATTATTAAAACTACGTACAGACAGCGCCCGTGGTCGGGATCGAACCCGGGACTCTGGCGCTCTGAGGCAGCGGCTCTACCCGCTGTGCCACCAGTCTCGATATGCTGACCGCTGACTGCTGGGTCCCTAAGACGTGTATAACAATGTGTTTTATTATAGAACAAAGGGCGTAAATATGAGATGCTGATCGCTGGCGCTGCGGTCGGTGTCGCCTGTTGTTTTGTCGCTCCGGTCGGAGGTAGGGATCGCCAACTTCCTCACCCCCAATCCACAATCAGTAACCCGTGCCTGCCTTCTCCCCATATCCCTTCATTCCGCCAGCCCCTAGAGCTCTATCTAACTCTCTCTTAAATCCATCCAGTGATTTGGCCTCCACTGCCCTCTGTGGCAGAGAATTCCACAGATTCACAACTCTCTGGGTGAAAAAGTTTTTCCTCACCTCAGTTTTAAATGGCCTCCCCTTTATTCTTAGACCATGTCAAAGGTCTTATCTAATCAAGGTTGTGGATAATCTGTCTATGTTCTCCTCAACCACATTAATCATTCATCTTCAGTAGTTTGTTGGTGAGTTTGCACATGGACTCCTTGTGGTGAGATAAGATGGAAACATAGAAAATAGGTGCAGGAGGAGGAGGCCATTTGGCCCTTCGAGCCAGCACCGCCATTCATAGTGATCATGGCTGATCATCCACAATCAGTCACCCGTGCCTGCCTTCTCCCCATACCCCTTGACTTCGCTAGCCCCTAGAGCTCTATCTAACTCTCTTTTAAATCCATCCAGTGCATTGGCCTCCACTGCCCTCTGTGGCAGAGAATTCCACAAATTCACAACTCTCTGGGTGGAAAAGTTTTTTCTCACCTCAGTTTTAAATGGCCTCCCCTTTATTCTTAGACTGTGTGTGTGTGTGTGGCCCCTGGTTCTGGACTCCCCCAACATTGGGAACATTTTTCCTGCATCTAGCTTGTCCGGTCCTTTTATAATTTTATACGTCTCTATAAGGTCCCCCCTCTCATCCTTCCAAATTCCGTTGAATACAAGCCCAGTCTTTCCAATCAAACAAACGAGAGTTTTAGTATGTAGATAAGATAAGATTCCCCTCTCATCCCTCTAAACTTCATTGAATACAAGCCCGGTCTTTCCAGTCTTTCCTCGTACGACAGTCCCGCCATCCCGGGGATTAACCTGGTGAACCTACGCTGCACTGCCTCGATAGCAAAGATGGCCACCAGGGACCGTTCCCACCGTCAGGCGGTAAAACGCGGGCATGTGCGGACGGACGACGAAGGCCGGCAAAGCGTGGAGCGGCACATCGGACGCGGGGACGGTCTTTACTTGACGTTCTCTCTCGGCCTAGCTGGCTGGCTGACTGACTTCTCTGTTGCTCCCCCTCCCCTCCCTCTCCCTCCATCCCCCCCTCCCCCCCCCCCCCCCCCCGGCTACACACCTGTCCTCAGGTGTGCTGTTCAGCGTGGAGACAACGGCCACGCACTTCGCCGTGAGGAATTACTGGCGTGGGTTCTTTGCTGCCACCTGCGCCGCGCTGATGTTCCGGGTGTTGGCCGTGGTCAACAACGAGCAAGGTACCATCGCTACGGAATCGGGGCGGCAGGGGGAGGGGAGGGGGGGATGGCGCCGATTCTCTGCGCGGCGTGACTGCGCCGATTTCGTTCAGCGCGGCGACAGGCCGAGTCCACGTCTGCACCGACCAGCGATTCACGAGTGATAGGAGCAGACATAGGCCATTCGGCCCATCAAGTGGCGCAGCAGTAGAGTTGCTGCCTTACAGCGAATGCAGCGCCGGAGGCTCAGGTTCGATCCTGACCACGGGCGCCGTCTGTACGGAGTTTGCACGTTCTCCCCGTGACCCGCGTGGGTTTTTCTCCGAGATCTTCGGTTTCCTCCCACACTCCAAAGACGTGCGGGTATGTAGGTTAATTGGCTGGGCAAATGTAAATATTGTCCCTAGTGTGTGTAGGATAGTGTTAGTGTGCGGGACAATTTACAATTTTTACCAAAGCCAATTAACCTACAAACCCACATGACTTTGGAGTGTGGGAGGAAACCGGAGCACCCGGAGAAAACCCACGCAGGTCACGGGGAGAACGTACAAACTCCGTACAGACGGCGCCCGTGGTCAGGATCGAACCTGGGTCTCTGGCGCTGTGAGGCAGCAACTCTACCGCTGCGCCACCGTGCCACTACGAGGTGCTACGTTGTAGCAGCAGAATTAAGCCATTCGGTCCATCAAGGATCGACTGGGCTTGTATTCACTGGAACATAGAAGGACGAGAGGGGATCTTATAGAAACATAGAAAATTCTTAAGGGATTGGACAGGCTAGATGCAGGAAAAATGTTCCCCATGTTGGGGGAGTCCAGAACCAGGGGGCCACACACAGTTTAAGAATAAGGGGTCGGCCATTTAGGACAGATGAGGAAAAACCTTTTTCACCCAGAGAGTTGTGAATCTGTGGAATTCTCTGCCACAGAAGGCAGTGGAGGTCAATTCACTGGATGTTTTCAAGAGAGAGTTAGATAGAGCTCTTAATGATAGCGGAGTCAGGGGGTATGGGGAGAGGGCAGGAACGGGGTACTGATTGTGGATGATCAGCCATGATCACATTGAATGGCGGTGCTGGCTCGAAGGGCCGAATGGCCTCAATAGACAATAGACAATAGACAATAGGTGCAGGAGGAGGCCATTCGGCCCTTCGAGCCAGCACCGCCATTCAATGTGATCATGGCTGATCACTCTCAATCAGTATCCCGTTCCTGCCCTCTCCCCATACCCTCTGACTCCGCTATCCTTAAGAGCTCTATCTAGCTCTCTCTTGAATCTCCTCCTGCACCTATGGTCTATAATAAGGGGTCAGCCATTTTGGACAGATGAGGAAAAACTTTTCCACAGAGAGAGTTGTGAATCTGTGGAATTCTCTGCCACAGAAGGCAGTGGAGGCCAATTCACTGGATGTTTTCAAGAGAGAGTTAGATAGAGCTCTAGGGGCTAATGGAATCAAGGGATGTGAGGCAGGGAGAAAGCAGGCACGGGTTACTGATTGTGGAAGATCAGCCATGATCATATTGAATGACGGTGCTGGCTGGAAGGGCTGAATGGCCTCCTACTGCACCTATTTTTCTATGTTTCTATGTTTCTAAGTGTACCGCGCCATGGGGGATGGAATGCAAGGGGGGGGAGGGGCATTTGAACCACTCGGTCAACTCTTTCCTCTCTATCTCCCCCCCCCTCTCCCCACCCCCCCCCCCCCCACCCCTCCCCCACCCCTCACCAGAGACCGTTGCAGTTCTTTTCAGCACGAACTGGAGGGTGGAATTTCCCTTTGACTTCCCAGAATTCCTGTCTTTCGCCATCCTTGGGTAAGGAATTCTGGGGCTTAAGCCACAGGGAGAGGTTGAGTTGGCCGGGTCTCTATTCCTTGGAGCGCAGGAGGATGAGGGGTGATCTTATAGAGATGCTCAAAATCATGAGAGGAATAGATCGGGTAGACGCACAGAGTCTCTTGCCCAGAGTAGGGGAATCGAGGACCAGAGGACATGGGTTCAAGGTGAAGGGGGAAAGATTTAACAGGAATCTGAGGGGTAACTTTCTCCACACAGAGGGTGGTGGGTGTATGGAACGAGCTGCAGGAGGACTTAGTTGAGGCTAGGACTGTCCCAACGTTTAAGAAACAGATGGACTGGTACATGGATAGGACGGGTTTGGAGGGATATGGGCCAAACGCGGGCAGGTGGGACTAGCGTAGCTGGGACATGTTGGCAAGTTAATCAGTGGGACAGGCGGCATCTCTGGAGAGAAGGTACGGCTGACGTTTCGGGTCGAGACTGTTGGACAGGTGCATGGATAGGACGGGTTTGGAGGGATATGGGCCAAACGCGGGCAGGTGGGACTAGCGTAGCAGGGACATGTTGGCAAGTTAATCAGTGGGACAGGCGGCATCTCTGGAGAGATGGTATGGCTGATGTTTCGGGTTGAGTCAGTTGGACAGGTGCATGGATAGGATGGGTTTGGAGGGAGATGGGCCAAATGCAGGACTGATCTCCGCCACCCTCTCTCGGCTGCAGGGTGATGTGTGGCTGCCTTGCCTGCCTCTACCTCTGGTGCCACAGAAACCTCACCATCTTCCTCACCAACCACAAGAAGATCTCCAGATTCATGGCCGAGAAGTGAGTATCTCTCAAGCGATGGTAAAATCCTGCATCTAGCTTGTCCAGTCCTTTTATAATTTTATACGTCTCTAGAAGATCCCCCTCTCATCCTTGTGAATACAAGCCCAGTCTTTCCAATCTCTCCTCATGTGACAGTCCCGCCATCCCGGGGATTAACCTGGTGAACCTACGCTGCACTGCCTCAATAGCTAGGACGCTGGATAGAGCTCTTAAGGATAGCGGAGTGAGGGGGTATGGGGAGAAGGCAGGAACGGGGTACTGATTGAGAGTGATCAGCCATGATCGCATTGAATGGCGGTGCTGGCTCGAAGGGCTGAATGGCCTACTCCTGCACCTATTGTCTGTTGTCTATTGTCTATTGACGTCCTTCCTCAAATTAGGAGACCAAAACTGCACACAGTACTCCAGGTGCGGTCTCACCAGGGCCCTGTACAACTGCAGAAGGACCTCTTTGCTCCTACACTCAAATCCTCTCATTCTGAAGGCCAACGTGCCATTAGCTTTCGACGTGCCACGTTGGGCTGGTGACCAAAGCCTTGGACCATTGAACAATTCCGCAGGTTCGAATCCTAGCTCTGCCTTTGAGGAACTTGAATTGTTTTATTTTTTCATTAAACCTGGGATTTAAAAAGTTAATATCCGGAATGCTGGCTTCGAACCTGCTCTGTTTCCATAACAAGAAGCAACCCTTTGCAAAATGTCCTTCAGAGAACAACATATGGAGCCACAAAGTCATAAAACCAGACAGCATATAACAGGCCCTTCAGCCCACTCTTTCAGTACTAGCCTTCAAGTACCATTTTTAGTTTAGTTTAGCTTAGTTTAGTTTACAATAGACAATAGACAACAGTTGCAGGAGTAGGCCATTCGGCCCTTCGAGCCAGCACCGCCATTCAATGTAACAATAGACAATAGACAATAGACAATAGGTGCAGGAGGAGGCCCATTCTCTGAATTCTCTGCCTTAGAAGGCAGTGGAGGCCAATTCTCTGAATGCATTCAAGAGAGAGCTAGATAGAGTTCTTAAAGATAGCGGAGTCAGGGGATATGGGGAGAAGGCAGGAACGGGGTACTGATTGTGGATGATCAGCCATGATCACATTGAATGGCGGTGCTGGCTCAAAGGGCCGAATGGCCTCCTCCTGCACCTATTGTCTATTGTCTATAAAATAGCTTTTCACTGGGTAAACAGAACTGAACTGAACTAAACTCACATGCACTAGCACAGATACACATACGCACGCAGACACGCACGCACACACAAACACACACACACACACATAGACACGCAAACACACACATACAAACACACAAACACACACGCAAACACACACACATGCACACACAAACACACGCACACACGCAAACACACACACACACACACAAACACAGGTATACACACACACACACACACACAAACACACAAATACACGCACGCACACACAAACAAAACACACACATACACACACAAACACACACATACAAACACACAAACACACTCGCAAACACACACACATGCACACACGCAAACACACGCACACACACAAACACAGGTACACACATACACACGCACAAACACACGCACACGCACACACACACAAACACACAAATACAATCACACACACACAAACACATACACACATGCTCACACGCACACACAAACACAAGCACGGACACACAATCACACACACACGCGCACACAAACAAACACACGCACAGGCGCACATGCACACACGCACACACAAACACACACACACATACGCACGCACACACACACACACACATCGCACACACACGCACACACCCACACACCCACACATACACACACACACACACACAGCACCCGAGGTCAGGATCGAGCCTGGGTCTCTGGCGCTGTGAGGCAGCAGCTCTACCCGCTGCGCCACCGTGCCGTCAAGCCAATATGTGGAACTAAAAGCAGTAACTTGTGTCCCTGCAGCAAGATTCTCTTTGCGGGCTTTGTTGCCCTGGTCTTGGCCAGCGTGACCTTTCCCCATGGAGGCGGTCAGTACATTGGGTCGCGGGTGAGTCACGAGTCCAGTTTCATAGCTTCGCCAGGTCTCGGAGCAGAATCCAGGCCATTCGGCCCATCGCCGCGTCCACTCCGCCGTTCAATCGTGGCCGATCGACCCCTTCTCTCTCAGCCCCAGTCTCCCATGTAAACCAGCATCTGCCGTTCCCTCCTACACACAAACCACCCCCCCTGCCCTGCCATCGACTCCATTTACGCCTCGCGCTGCCTCGGCAAGGCCAGCAGCCCAGACCATCGCACAAACCATTAACTCCATCTACACCTCGCGCTGCCTCGGCAAGGCCAGCAGCCCAGACCATCGCACAAACCATTAACTCCATCTACACCTCGCGCTGCCTCGGCAAGGCCAGCAGCAGAATCAAGGACCAGTCTCACCCACCCGGCCACTCCCTCTACTCCCCTCTCCCATCGGGGCAAGAGGTACAGAAGCGTGAAAACACACACCTCCAGATTCAGGGACAGTTTCATCCCGGCTGTTATCAGGCAACTGAACCATCCTACCACAACCGGAGAGCAGTGCTGAACTACTATCTACCTCATTGGTGACCCTCGGACTATCCTTGATCGGGCTTTGCTGGCTTTACCCTGCACTAAACGTTATTCCCTTATCATGTATCTGTACACTGTGGACGGCTCGATTGTAATCGTGCATTGTCTTTCCGCTGACTGGTTAGCGCGCAACAAAAACTTCGTGCTGCGCGTTGGAGCAAAATAGAAAGTCCAGGCAGAGTTAATATTCAAAGTCATCGGCGATTTATTAAACTGGTGTGTATCAGAGGACCAGTCAAAGCCGATCTCCCAAGTGTGACTTTGGTGCAGTTTTTATTCTCGTTGACAACAAGATTACTTCGGAAACCCGACACCAAAACGGGACTTTAATTGCAGAAACTTGATCGAGAACAAAACGAGGTCTTGCACAGAAACTTGACAAGCAGGTAAAACGAGGTTCCGATTCACAGAAACTAGACTGACGATAAAACGAGGTCTTGCGCGGAAACTTGACAAGCAGTAAAACGAGGTCTTGCACAGAAACTAGACTGACGATAAAACGAGGTCTTGCACAGAAACTTGACAAACAGTAAAATGAGGTCTTGCACAGAAACGTGGCAAGCAGTAAAAACGAGGTTCCGATTCACAGAAACTAGACTGACGATAAAACGAGGTCTTGCTCGGAAACTTGACAAACAGTAAAACGAGGTCTTGCACAGAAACGTGGCAAGCAGTCAAACAAGGTCTGAATTTACAGAAACTAGACTGACGATAAAACGAGGTCTTGCACAGAAACCTGACAAGCAGTAAAACAAGGTCAGAAGTACAGAAACTAGGCTGACGATAAAACGAGTTCTTGTGCAGAAACTTGACAAACAGTAAAACGAGGTCTTGCGCAGAAACTTGATAAACTATAAAACGAGGTCTTGCGCAGAAACTTGATAAACTATAAAACGAGGTCTTGCGCAGAAACTTGACAACAGTAAAACGAGATCCGAATTTGCAGAAACTAGACTGAAGATAAAACAAGGCCTTGCGCAGAAACTTGACAAACAGTAAAACGAGATCAGAATTACAGAAACTAGACTGACGATAAAAGGAGGTCTTGCACAGAAACTTGATAAGATTTAGATTTAGAGATACAGCGCGGAAACAGGCCCTTCGGCCCACCGAGTCCGTGCCGCCCAGCGATCCCCGCACACTAACACTATCCTACACACACTAGGGACAATTTTTACATTTACCCAGTCAATTAACCTACATACCTGTACGTCTTTGGAGTGTGGGAGGAAACCGAAGATCTCGGAGAAAACCCACGCAGGTCACGGGGAGAACGTACAAACTCCGTACAGACGGCGCCCGTGGTCAGGATCGAACCTGAGCCTCCGGCGCTGCATTCGCTGTAAGGCAGCAACTCTACCGCTGCGCCACCGTGCCGCCAAGGTGTAACCAGTAAAACGGGGTCTTGCACAGAAACGTGGCAAGCAGTCAAACAAGGTTCTGAATTTACAGAAACTTGACTGACGATAAAACGAGGTCTTGCGCAGAAACGTGACAAGCAGTAAAACGAGGTCTTGCACAGAAACTTGACAAACAGTAAAACGAGGTCAGAATTACAGAAACTAGACTGACGATAAAAGGAGGTCTTGCGCAGAAACTTGTCAAACAGTAAAACGAAGTCTTGCGCAGAAACTTGACAAACAGTAAAACGAGGTCTTGCACAGGATGGAACTCAGAAAGACTTAATTACGAGACAAACTGAATGAGATGATTATCCACAGATCTACCTTAGTTAATAGCAGGTTCAGTTTTCTGTCACAAACGATAACAAATCGATGACATTATCAATGAAGTTCCTTGAACCTGGGTGTCCTCTATGATTACGCTTTGTCTGCGGTCCCCTGACACCACAAGAACACGCCCACGGTGGTGCAGCGGTAGAGTCGCTGCCTTACAGCGCCTGCCGGGTTTTATCCCGACCACGGGCGCTGTCCGTGCGGAGTTTGCACGTTCTCCCCGTGACCTGCGTGGGTTTCCTCCCACACTCCAAAGGCATACAGGGCTTGGTTTAAAGAGTAAATTGTCCCTGGTGTGTGTGTGTGTGTGTGTAGGATAGTGTTAGTGTGCGGGGATCGCTGGTCGGCGCGGACACGGTGGGCCGAAGACCCAGTTTCCGCGCTGCATCTCTAAACTAAACTAAACACAATCCACACCCCGTTTACTAATTTTAGATTTAGATTTTAGATTTAGAGATACAGTGCGGAAACAGGCCCTTCGGCCCACCGGGTCCACGCCGCCCAGCGATCCCCGCACACTAACACTATCCTACACACACTAGGGACAATTTTTTGTAACATTCATTTACCCAGTCAATTAACCTACAAACCTGTACGTCTTTGGAGTGTGGGAGGAAACCGAAGATCTCGGAGCAAACCCACGCAGGTCACGGGGAGAACGTACAAACTCCGTAGTCAGGATCGAACCTGAGTCTCCGGCGCTGCATTCGCTGTAAGGCAGCACTTCTACCGCCGCGCCACCGTGCCGCCACTATTATTATTATTAGCCCCCACTATTCCTTACCTGACACGTCACTATAAATCAAAGTGGGCGGTCACGGTGGCGCAGTGGTAGAGTTGCCGCCTTACAGCGAATGCAGCGCCGGAGACCCGGGTTCGATCCCGACTACGGGCGCCGTCTGTACGGAGTTTGTACGCTCTCCCCGTGACCTGCGTGGGTTTTCCCCGAGATCTTCGGTTTCCTCCCACACTCCAAAGACGTGCGGGTTTGTAGGTTAATTGCCTAATTGGCGTAAGTGTAAGTTGCCCCTAGTGTGTGTGTGTGTGGGATGGTGTTAGTGTGCGGGGATCGCTGGTCGGCGCGGACTCGGTGGGCCGAAGGGCCTGTTTCCGCGCTGTATCTCGAAAACTACAGAGGTCGATGGCAATGGGTCGCTTAGGAGACTAAATCCTCTTTGGGCTTTCAGCTCACCATGAAAGAGCTTCTGGAGACGTTCTTCGACAATCGAACGTGGGGCTCCGACGAGCAGATGTTGGAGAACAACACCCGCCATCCTCCCAACCCAACCTACGACGCCAAATGGCTTCAATGGACCCACTCGAGGTTGTCCTCCCTCGAGATGTTGACCTTCTTCATCGCCCTCAAGGTAACGGCCTCCATTTTGACTTCCCGCAGGGCGGGAAACAGGCCCTTCGGCCCGCCGAGTCCCTTCCGACCACCATCCCCCCCCCCCCCCCCCCCCACCCCACCCCCAACACTAGTACTGTCCTTCAGACTATTACCTGAATGGTGGCCGATTAGGAGAAGGGGAAATGCAACGAGACCTGGGTGTCGTGGTACACCAGTCATTGAAAGTAGGCATGCAGGTGCAGCAGGCAGTGAAGAAAGCCAATGGTATGTTGGCATTCATAGCGAGGGGATTTGAGTTTAGGAGCAGGGAGGTTCTGCTGCAGTTGTACAGGGCATCGGTGAGACCACACCTGGAGTACTGCGTACAGTTTTGGTCTCCTAATCTGAGGAAAGACATTCTTGCCATAGAGGGAGTACAGAGAAGGTTCACCAGATTGATTCCTGGGATGGCAGGACTTTCATATGAAGAAAGACTGGATAGACTCGGCTTGTACTCGCTGGAATTTAGAAGATTGAGGGGGGATCTTATAGAAACTTACAAAATTCTTAAGGGGTTGGACAGGCTAGATGCAGGAAGATTGTTCCCGATGTTGGGGAAGTCCAGAACAAGGGGTCACACAGTTTAAGGATAAGGGGGAAGTCTTTTAGGACCGAGATGAGAAAGTTTTTTTTCACACAGAGAGTGGTGAATCTGTGGAATTCTCTGCCACAGAAGGTAGTTGAGGCCAGTTCATTGGCTATATTTAAGAGGCAGTTAGATGTGGCCCTTGTGGCTAAAGGGATCAGGGGGTATGGAGAGAAGGCAGGTATGGGATACTGAGTTGGATGATCAGCCATGATCATATTGAATGGCGGTGCAGGCTCGAAGGGCCGAATGGCCTACTCCTGCACCTATTTTCTATGTTTCTATGTTTCTATGTCCTACACACGCTAGCGAAGGAGGATGAGGGTTGATCTTATGGAGGTGTCCAACATCACGAGAGGAATAGGGACAAGATGAGAGATGAATATTTATTCACAAAATGCTGGAGTAACTCAGCAGGTCAGGCAGCATCTCGGGAGAGAAGGAATGGGTGACGTTTCGGGTCGAGACCCTTCTTCAGACTGACGTCAGGGGGGCGGGACAAAGGAAGGATATCGGTGGAGACGGGAAGATAGAGGGAGATCTGGGAAGGAGGAGGGGAAGAGAGGGACAGAGGAACTATCTAAAGTTGGAGAAGTCGATGTTCATACCACTGGGCTGCAAACTGCCCAGGCGAAATATGAGGTGCTGTTCCTCCAATTTGCGGTGGGCCTCACTATGGCACTGGAGGAGGCCCATGACAGAAAGGTCAGACTGGGAGTGGGAGGGGGAGTTGAAGTGCTCGGCCACCGGGAGACCAGTTTGGCCAACGCGGACCGAGCGTTGGTGTTGAGCGAAGCGATCGCCGAGCCTGCGCTTGGTTTCGCCGATGTAAATAAGTTGACAAGTTTCTGAATAAGAGTTGAATACGTTTATTGGCCAAGTAGGGCGGCACGGTAGCGCAGCGGTAGAGTTGCTGCTTTACAGCGAATGCAGCGCCGGAGACTCAGGTTCGATCCTGACTACGGGTGCTGCACTGTAAGGAGTTTGTACGTTCTCCCCGTGACCTGCGTGGGTTTTCTCCGAGATCTTCGGTTTCCTCCCACACTCCAAAGGACGTACAGGTATGTAGGTTAATTGGCTGGGCAAATGTAAACATTGTCCCTAGTGGGTGTAGGATAGTGTTAATGTGCGGGGATCGCTGGGCGGCACGGACTTGGAGGCCGAAAAGGCCTGTTTCCGGCTGTATATATATGATATGATATGATATGATATGATAGAACTATCATATGGCGGTGCAGGCTTGAAGGGCCGAATGGCCTCCTCCTCCTGCACCTATTTTCTCTGTTTGATGTTACATTTTTTAGTTTAGAGATACAGCGCGGAAACAGGCCCTTCGGCCCACCGAGCCCACACCGACCAGCGATCCCAGCACACTAACACTATCCCACACACCAGGGACAATTACCCTACAAACCCGCGCGTCTTTGGAGTGTGGGAGGAAACCGGAGCACCCGGAGAAAACCCACGCAGGTCAAACTGGACAAACTCCGTACAGACAGCGCCCGTAGTCGGGATCGAACCCGGGCCTCCGGCGCTGTGAGGCGGCACCTCCGCCGAATGCCTAATTCTACTTCTGTGTCCTACGGCCTGACTCTGCGATATCCCCTTGATGTCTTCTCTCTCTTCTCCTTCCAGTTCTTCATGCTGCTGTTGGCCACGACCATGGTGATCCCAGCCGGTTACTTCTTGCCTGTGTTTGTTTACGGTGAGTTCGGTTACAGGCGTGGCCTTGCCTCGCCCGCGCCATCCCCTTCAAATGCCCCTCAGTTCACCAGTGACGGCAGCAGGCCCTTCGGCCCACCGACTCCCCCCACCCCCCCCCCCCCCCCCCCCAACGACCGACCAGCGACCCCCGCGCACTAACACAATACACACTGCACACACTAGTTCATCAGTGATCAGAGCAGAATGAGGCCATTCGGCCCATCGAGTCCACTCCGCCATTCGATCACGGCTGATCTATCTCTCCCTCCCAACCCCCTTCTCCTGCCTTCTCCCATAACCCCTGACACCCGCACTGATCAACAATCTATCTATCTCTGCCTTAAATATATCCACTGACTGTGTGCGTGTGTGTGTGTGTGTGGGTGTGTGTGTGTGTGTGGGTGCATGCGTGCATGTGTGTGTGTGTGTGTGTGTGGGTGCGTGCATGTGTGTGTGTGTGTGGGTGCTGG
>NC_135986.1:4072122-4097122 GCF_053455715.1 Rhinoraja longicauda
GCTGACTGATTAGCACGCAACACAAAAGCTTTTCACTGTACCTCAGTACGTGGGACTGTGAACTAAATTGAACTGAAGGGACGTGTCCTGTTGTCTCCCAGCTTTCATGCTGTTCGTCAGGAAACAGGTGCTGAAGATCGGCGAGGACTGGATCTTTCTGTTCCTGTTGGGCCTGTTAATGGCGACCATCAGCTTCAGCCTGGATGTCATCACCTCCAAGTCCCAACGAGGTAACTCTAAAGGGCCTGTCCAACTCAGGCGGTTTTAAGGCGACTGCCGGCGACTAGGCTGTCGCCGAACGTTCGCCGGGGTGTCAATAGACAATAGACAATAGGTGCAGGAGGAGGCCGTTCGGCCCTTCGAGCCTGTACGCACCGCCATTCAATGTGATCACGGCTGATCATTCTCAATCAGTACCCCGTTCCTGCCTTCTCCCCATACCCCCTGACTCCGCTATCCTTAAGAGCTCTATCTAGCTCTCTCTTGAATGCATTCAGAGAATTGGCCTCCACTGCCTTTTGAGGCAGAGAATTCCACAGATTCACAACTCTCTGACTGAAAAAGTTTTCCCTCATCTCAGTTCTAAATGGCCTACCCCTTATTCTTAAACTGTGTGTGGCCCCTTGTTCTGGACTCCCCCAACATTGGGAACATGTTTCCTGCCTCTAACGTGTCCAACCCCTTAATAATCTTATACGTTTCGATAAGATCTCCTCTCATCCTTCTAAATTCCAGTGTATACAAGCCTAGTCGCTCCAGTCTTTCAACATACGACAGTCCCGCCATTCCGGGAATTAACCTGGTGAACCTACGCTGCACGCCCTCAATAGCAAGAATATCCTTCCTCAAATTTGGAGACCAAAACTACACACAGTACTCCAGGTGCGGTCTCACTAGGGCCCTGTACAACTGCACACAGTACTCCAGGTGCGGTCTCACTAGGGCCCTGTACAACTGCACACAGTACTCCAGGTGCGGTCTCACTAGGGCCCTGTACAACTGCAGAAGGACCTCTTTGCTCCTATACTCAACTACTCTTGTTACTCCTCTTGTCGCGGGCACGACCGTGAGGAGTCTTCAAAGAATCGTGGCGGATCTCGGAGCATCGCGGACAAATTTACCCGCTAGAAATTTCTCGGCGACAGCTGGCTTGTCGCCAGGTATCGTAGCTTATTGCGGGCGCTGTCGAATGCTGTCCCCAGGTTTGCTATGTTGCCACAGATGCGTTTAGAAGCACGTAATATTAAATTAAGAAAGGGCATTTGAAGACACCAGAAGAAGGAAGCATGCAGGTACAGCAGGCAGTGAAGAAAGCCAATGGAATGTTGGCCTTCATAACAAGAGGAGTTGAGTATAGGAGCAAAGAGGTCCTTCTGCAGTTGTACCGGGCCCTAGTGAGACCGCACCTGGAGTACTGTGTGCAGTTTTGGTCTCCAAATTTGAGGAAGGATATCCTTGCTATTGAGGCCTTGCAGCTCTTGATGTATGCCTGAATCGACATTATAATTCAAATAAAGTAATATCCTTTATTTATAATACTCTCCTAGATACTGACATTCCGTCATCAGAATCATAGACGAGCATGGGAGGACGAACTGAACCAACTCATAATGCAAGATATATGGGATGAAAGTTTACAACATATACACCAATGTTCATTAAATACTAGACATTCCTTAATACAATTTAAAATAATACATAGACTACATTATTCGAAGACTAAATTAAATAGGATTTTTCCTAGTATCTCTCCAATTTGTGATAAATGTCAATTTCAAGAAGCTAATTTAACTCATATTTTTGTAACTTGCATAAAAATGCAAAATTTCTGGTTGGATATTTTTTAAATAGTTTCTAAAGTTATCGACAAGCAATTGGATATGGATCCAAAATTAATAATATTAGGATTATCAGAACATATTACAAACTTTACAACAAGTCAGGTACATTTTCTTGATAACAGTTTAATAACTGCGAAAAAATTAATACTTAAATTTTGGAAAAAACCAATAACCCCCACAATTAAAATGTGGACTATGGAAATGACAGAGACCTTGCATTTGGAAAAAATAAGATTTGCCTTAATTGACAAACCTGATTTATTTTTTAAAATATGGTCTCCATTTATTGAATTTTTAGAAAAGTAAATGGGTTTGACACAGGACTAAAATAAAAATTTTAAATTAAAAGTTGAAACTTGAGTTTAGGGTCGGATGTACAATTGTGGTTATTGTCTCCCGGATCTACCCCCTTTAATTTTTATAGTTATAACTTTTTTTTTAATTCTCTCTTCCCAATAGTTTATAGTTTGTTTTTTTTTTCTTCTTTATTTTTATTTTCTCTCTTTAAAAATTTAAAAATTGAAGCTATGTAAGAACTTTGTAACAAATTTGTCGTTTATTTCTATCTGTACATATGCTTTTCAAAAAAAAAAAAATTCCACAAATTCACAACTCTCCGGGTGAAAATGTTTTTTCTCACCTCAGTTTTAAATGGCCTCCCCTTTATTCAAGATTCAAGATTCAAGATACCTTTATTTGTCATCCAAAAAAACGATTTTTTTGGACGAAATTCAGTCACCCACAGTCCAACAATAAAACATTAAATTAGGCAGATTACACAATAAAGCATTAAAATAGGCAAATTACACAACCCCAAAAACACACACAAAAAAGAAACATCCATCACAGTGAGTCTCCTCCAGTCCTCTCCTCACTGTGATGGAAGGCCACAATGTCTTTTCCCTTCCCCTGCCGTCTTCTCCCGCGGTCAGGTTGTTGTGGCTGCAGGCTGCACCGGACGGTGAAAGGTCCGCAGCGGGCCGACCCAAGCCCCGCGATCCGGGGCGGGCGAACACGCTGCTGCTGCCGCTGCTGCTGCACGTCGGGGCGGTCGTGGCTCCCAACATTGAAGCCCCCGCCCAGCAGAGAAAAATCCCGCGGCCTATTTTAGGCCGCGCCGGACGGTGAAATGTCCGCGGCCCAATCCGGGGCGGGCGAACCCGCTGCCGCTGCCGGAGCTCCTGATGTCGGCATCCACGCGGCCCGAGCCTAAGGCGAGTCGCAGCCGCTCCCGCAGCCTCCGAGGACGGCCGGCTCCGCTGATGGTAAGTCAGATCCGCGGGCTCTGCGAACCGGAGCCCTGGAGGCCGCCAGCTCCAGGAGTTGGGCCGATGGTAGGCCGCAGCAGGAATGGAGACAACACCCAGAAAACAAAGGTCGGGTCTCCGTTCGGAAGGGACACATATTCACAATTTTACAGTTCCCCCCCTCCCCCCCACACATACACACATAGTACACAAACACAAAAACACCACATCACATCGACAATTAAGACACAAAAAAACAACAAAACACAAAGACAAATGGACCGCAGGTAAGCCGCAGCTGCTATGGCAGCGCCGTCATTTTGTAGATCACATTCTTAGACTGTGTGTGTGTGTGGCCCCTGGTTCTGGACTCGCCCAACATTGTGAACATTTTTCCTGCATCTAGCTTGTCCAATCCTTTTATAATTCTATACGTTTCTATAAGAGGGGTCCAGTCGCCAGTTTTTCGGCGACCTGCTGCGGCTATTGCAGTCACCGGCAGTGGCCTAAAAAATCGCCCAAGTTGGAACAGGCCCTTCAGGCCCATGTTATCCACTTCGGCGGCAAAAACAAGGAGGCAGATTATCATCTCAATGGTGTCAGGTTGGGTAAGGGGGAGGTGCAGCGAGACCTGGGTGTCCTTGTACACCAGTCACTGAAAGTTGGCGTGCAGGTACAGCAGGCAGTGAAGAAAGCTAACGGCATGTTGGCCTTCATAACGAGAGGATTTCAGTACAGGAGTAAAGAGGTTCTTCTGCAGTTGTACAGGGCCCTGGAGAGACCACATCTGGAGTATCGTGTACAGTTTTAATCTCCTAATTTGAGGAAGGACATCCTTGTAATTGAGGCAGTGCAGCGTAGGTTCACGAGATTGATCCCTGGGATGGCAGGACTGCCATATGAGGAAAGATTGGAAAGACTGGGCTTGTATTCACTGGAATTTCGAAGGATGAGAGAGGGGGATCTTATAGAAACATATAAAATTATAAAAGGACTGGACAAGCTAGATGCAGGAAAAATGTTCCCAATGTTGGGGGAGTCCAGAACCAGGGGCCACACACACACACAGTCTAAGAATAAAGGGCAGGCCATTTAAAACTGAGGTGAGAGGAACTTTTTCACCCAGAGAGTTGTGAATTTGTGGAATTCTCTGCCACAGAGGGCAGTGGAGGCCGATTCACTGGATGGATTTAAGAGAGAGTTAGATAGAGCTCTAGGGGCTAGTGGAATCAAGGGATATGGGGAGAAGGCAGGCACGGGTTACTGATTGTGGATGATCAGCCATGATCACAATGAATGGCGGTGCTGGCTCAAAGGGCTGAATGGCCTCCTCCTGCACCTATTTTCTATGTTTCTATAGTCTTGTCATTTTGTGCTTGTGAATGACTTTTTGTCTCTGGGTTTTTTTCCGCCCCCATCCCCACACCAGCTAACCTCTGGGTCTACGACAGCTTGGAACATTACCCGTTCCTCCAGTACTTCTCCTGGGTCCTGTACCACATCTTCCTGACGACATTGTCTGCTGGCGTCGCCAAATACATCTCGCCCCAGGCAGCGGGTATGTGCCACCACGCGCTTCGATGGGATGGCGCAGCGGGTAGAGCCGCTGCCTCACAGCGCCCGAGACCCGGGTTCCATCCCGACCACTGCGCCACCGTGCCGCCCACGTCCCTCACGAAGAACGTGCAAGCTCCACGTACCTGCACACGCACACACTCGCTCGCACGCACACACACAAACACACACACACATATGCACACACGCATAAACAGGCACAAACACAAGCACAAACACACGCACACATGCGCACGCACACAAACACAGGCACACACACAAACACTCACACACACAAACGCACGCACGCACACGCACAAACACAGGCACACACAAACACTCACACACACAAACGCATGCACGCACACACACAAACACACACACACACACACACACACACACATAAGCACACACACACACACACGCACAAACACACGCACAACCACAAGCACAAACACACGCACACATGCGCACACACACAAACACAGGCACAAACACAGGCACACACAAACACTCACACACACAAACGCACGCAAGCACACACACATAAACACACACAAACACACGCACAAACACACGCACACAAACACACGCACAAACACACGCACACATGCGCACACACACACACACAGGCACAAACACGCACACACACAAACACACACAAACATACACACACGCACACATGCGCACACATGCGCACACACACACACACACGCACAAACACACGCACAAACACAAGCACAAACACACGCACACATGTGCACACACACAAACACAGGCACAAACACAGGCACACACACAAACACTCACACACAAACGCACGCAAGCACACACACATAAACACACACAAACACACGCACAAACACACACATACATAAACACACAAACACACACACGCACATACACACACGCACACACACAAACACACACGCACACACGCACACGCACATAAACACACAAACACATAAACACACAAACACACACACGCACACACACGCACATACACACACGCACACACACAAACACACACACACACGCACACACACACATAAACACACACTCACACACGCACACACACAAACACACGCACAAACACACGCACACACAAACACGCACACACACACACACACACATAAACACACACGCACACACACACACCGCTGGAACCAGGGGGGTGTGGCGCTGCGTGGCGGCTGTTCTACTGTTCCGTGGATGAACCAGCTGACCGGGCCTTGCTTTCCCCCGCGGCCTGCTGCATCCAGGATCCGGCATTCCCGAGCTGAAGGTTACTCTCCGCGGGGTCGTGCTCGACGAGTTCTTCACCTTCCGCACCTTCCTGGCCAAACTCATCGGGATCATCTGCACACTGGCAGCCGGCAGCACCATCTTCCTGGGCAAGGTGGTAAGTGGTGGACCTGAACACTGGGCCGGGCGATGGTGGGTGTGGCAACGGGCTGGGCAAGGCTGGTCTGAGCGCAAGGCAGTGAGCACTTCAATGCTTCAATGGTTCAGTTTAGGGCAGGAGTCCAGAACCAGGGGTCACAGCTTAAGGATAAGGGGGAAGTCTTTTAGGACCGAGATGAGAAAACATTTCTTCACACAGAGAGTGGTGAATCTGTGGAATTCTCTGCCACAGAAGGTAGTTGAGGCCAGTTCATTGGCTATATTTAAGAGGGAGTTAGATGTGGCCCTTGTGGCTAAAGGGATCAGGGGGTATTGAGAGAAGGCAGGTACGGGATACTGAGTTGGATGATCAGCCATGATCATATTGAATGGCGGTGCGTACAGGCTCGAAAGGCCGAATGGCCTACTCCTGCACCTATTTTCTATGTTTCTATGTTTCTATGTTTCTATGTTTCTATGTTTCTATGTTTCTATGTTAGGTCAAGTTAGTTTAGCTTAGTTTAGTTTAGTTTAGTTTAGTTTAGTTTAGTTTAGTTTAGTTTAGTTTAGTTTAGTTTAGTTTAGTTTAGTTTAGTTTAGTTTAGAGATACAGTGCACAGACAGGCCCTTCGGCCCACCGGGCCCGCGCCGACCAGCGATCCCCGCACATTAACACCATCCTACACACACTGGGGACAGTTTTCACATTTACACCAAGCCAATTGACTTACAAACCCGCACGTCTTTGGAGTGTGGGAGGAAACCGAAGATCTCGGACTAAACCCACGCGGGTCACGGGGAGAACGTACAAACTCCGTACAGACGGCGCCCGTGGTCAGGATCGAACCCGGGCCTCCGGCGCTGCAAGCGCTGTAAGGCGGCAACTCTACCGCTGCGCCACCGTGCCGACATTCGAATAGGTCGGCAACCTACACTTGCCAGTTGGGCTAGGGTGGTCAAAACGTCTTTGGGCATATTGACCCCCCCTCTCCCCTCCCCCGCTCCAAATCTGTCTCTCTCATCCCTTAATCTTGGAGTCATCATTGACTGTGTCGGAAGGAACTGCAGACGCTGGTTTAAAACCGGAGACAGGCACAAAAAGCCGGAGTAACTCAGCGGGTCGGGCAGCGTCTCTGGAGAGAAGGAATGGGCGACGTTTGGGGTCGAGACCCTTCAAGGGTCAATGGTCCGTTGTTGACGATGGGGTAGGTGATCACGGGTTACACAGTGAGTGAGGCCCAGCGCACAAATTGGAGGAACAGCACCTCATATTTCGCTTGGGGCAGCTTACACGCCAGCGGTATGAACATTGACTTCTCTAACTTCAAGTAAACCCTTGATTTCCCTCTCTCTCCATCCCCTCCCCCCTTCCCAGTTCTCCGACCAGTCTGACTGTCCTTCTTTACATTTATTTCTCTTTGGTCCTCCTAGCTAACAATGATCTATTCTACATTTTCCTTGATCTCCATCCCCTTTGTCTCGTTTTCACTCCTCACACATCCTTAACTAGGATTAATTCCCGGAATGGCGGGACTGTCGTATGTTGAAAGACTGGAGCGACCAGGCTTGTATACACTGGAAGTTAGAAGGATGAGAGGAGATCTTATCGAAACGTATAAGATTATTAAGGGGTTGGACACGTTAGAGGCAGGAAACATGTTCCCAATGTTGGGGGAGTCCAGAACCAGGGGCCACACACAGTTTAAGAATAAGGGGTCGGCCATTTAGAACTGAGATGAGGAAAAACCTTTTCAGTCAGAGAGTTGTGAATCTGTGGAATTCTCTACCTCAGAAGGCAGTGGAGGCCAATTCTCTGAATGCATTCAAGAGAGAGCTAGATAGAGCTCTTAAGGATAGCGGAGTCAGGGGGTATGGGGAGAAGGCAGGAACGGGGTACTGATTGAGAATGATCAGCCATGATCACATTGAATGGCGGTGCTGGCTCAAAGGGCCGAATGGCCTCCTCCTGCACCTATTGTCTATTGTCTTACCTCTTCTGTGCCTCCCTCTCCCCTGATTCTCAGTCTAAAGAAGGGTCTCGACCGAAACGTAGCCCATTCCTTCTCTCCAGAGAATATTTTATTCTTAATCCTTTACTGTAAGTTCGTGTTGCCACTTGCTAGTGGAGCACCAAGCCAAATTCCTTGCATGTGTACACATTTGGCTAATAAAATTTAATCAATTCAATTCAATTCAGAGACGCTGCCTGTCCCGACGAATTGCCGCGGCTTTTTGTGTCTGTCTTCATCCTTGACTGCGTTGCCCTGATGTTCTTCCTCATCCTAATTTACAGGGCCCGTTCGTTCACATGGCAACCATCCTGGCCACGTTACTGGGACAGGTCATGGTGAAGTTTGCGGGCACCAAAGAGGTAGGCAATCCTAATGCTTCATGTAGGAAGCAATTGCAGATGGTGGGAAGGGCACGGAGAAGATTTGGTAGGCCCCTGGGGAGTGTTGTAGAGCAGAGGGACCCAGGAGTGCAGGTGCAGGTAGGGTTGCCAACTGTCCCGTATTAGCCAGGACATCCCATATTTTGGGCAAATTGGTTTGTCCCGTACGGGACCACCCTTGTCCCGTATTAGGCCCGGGGGATGCTGTAGGCCCGGACACTGGAGGCCCGAACGCTGTAGGCCCAGACACTGTAGGCCCGGACGCTGTAGGCCTGGATGCTGTAGGCCCGGACACTGCAGGCCCGGATGCTGTAGGCCCAGACACTGTAGGCCTGGACACTACAGGCCCGGACGCTGTAGGCCCGGACACTGTAGGCCCGGACACTGTAGGCCCGGACACTGTAGGCCCGGACACAGTAGGCCCGGACACTGTAGGCCCGGACACTGTAGGCCCGGACACTGTATGCCTGGATGCTGTAGGCCCGGACAGTGTAGGCCAGGAGGCCCAGGCTCCGCCTAACAGAGGTTGCATAGCAACCAGCCTCCCGGCCCGGCCGGCCGCCATTGGTGGAGCGGGAGCACATGACCGCTGGCTGGGTGAGATAACGTGGGGCGCGGGGCGGTGACGTCACCTTTTGTCCCTTATTTGGGAGTGAGAAAGTTGGCAACCCTACGTGCATGGTTCCTTGAAGGTGGAGTCGCAGGTAGATAAAGGTGGTCAAAAAGGCTTTTGGCAATAGACAATAGACAATAGACAATAGACAATAGGTGCAGGAGGAGGCCATTCAGCCCTTCGAGCCAGCACCGCCATTCAATGCGATCATGGCTGATCACTCTCAATCAGTACCCCGTTCCTGCCTTCTCCCCATACCCCCTCACTCCGCTATCCTTAAGAGCTCTATCCAGCTCTCTCTTGAAAGCATCCAAGGTCACGTTGCAGTTGTATAAGAGGTTGGTGAGACCACATTTTTAGAATGTTGTGTTCAGTTCTGGGCACCATGTTTACGGAAAGATATTGTCAAGCTGGAAAGGGCGCAGAGAATAGACACAAAAAGCTGGACAGGCAGCATCTCTGGAGAGAAGGAACTGGTGACGTTTCGGGTCGAGAGCCTTCTTCACCCTGGCCCACTGCCTACTCCAGCTTTTTGTGTCTACCTTCGGATTAAACTAGCATCTGCAGTTCCCTGTTACACAAGGACGCAGGGGAAGATTTACGAGGATGTTGCCAGGACTAGAGGGTGTGAGCTACAGGGAGAGGTTGAGCAGGCTGGGACCATTCCCTGGAGCGCAGGAGGATGAGGGGCGATCTTGTAGAGGTGTACAAAATCACGAGAGGAATAGATCGGGTAGACGCACAGAGTCTCTTGCCCAGAGTAGGGGAATCGAGGACCAGAGGACATGGGTTTGAGGTGAAGGGGGAAAGATTTAATAGGAATAGCTTTTTAGATTTAGATTTAGAGATACAGCGCAGAAACAGGCCCTTCGGCCCACCGGGTCCGCGCCGCCCAGCGATCCCCGCACACTAACACTATCCTACACACACTAGGGACAATTTTTACATTAACCAAGCCAATTAACCTACACACCTGTACGTCTTTGGAGTGCGGGAGGAAACCGAAGATCTCGGAGAAAACCCACGCAGGTCACGGGGAGAACGTGCAAACTCCGTACAGACGGCGCCCGTAGTCGGGATCGAACCTGAGTCTCCGGCGCTGCATTCGCTGTGAGGCGGCAACTCTACCGCTGCGCCATCGTGCCGTTTCACACGGGGGGTGGTGGGTGTGCGGAACGAACTGCCGGAGGAGGTAGTTGAGGCTGGGACTATCCCAACGTTTAAGAAACAGTTGGACAGGTACGTGGAGAGGACGGGTTTGATGGAATATGGGCCAAACGCGGGCAGGTGGAACCAGCAGTCACCCTGTACACCAGGACTACCCAAAACACACTGGGTACAATGCACCATTTTGTTTTAACCGAAGCCAATTCAAGTCAAATTTATTCAAGTCAAGTCAAATTTATTTGTCACATACACATACACGATGTGCAGTGAAATGAAAGTGGCAATGCCTGCGGGTCGTGCACAAAAAGAATTACAGTTACAGCATATAAATAAAGTTAATAAGTTACTATTAGTGTCGACAAAAATGTAGTCTCTGGGGTTATAAAAGTTGACAGTCCTGATGGCCTGTGGGAAGAAGCTCCGTCTCATCCTCTCCGTTTTCACAGCGTGACAGCGGAGGCGTTTGCCTGATCGTAGCATCTGGAACAGTCCGTTACTGGGGTGGCAGGGGTCCCTCATGATCTTGCTTGCTCTGGATCTGCACCTCCTGATGTATAGGTCCTGCAGGGGGACGAGTGTAGTTCCCATGGTGCGTTCTGCCGAACGCACTACTCTCTGCAGGGCCTTCCTGTCCTGGGCAGAGCTGTTCCCAAACCAGACTGTGATGTTGCCGGACAGGATGCTCTCTACAGCCCCAGAGTAGAAGCAATGAAGGATCCTCAGAGACACTCTGAATTTCCTCAGTTGTCTAAGGTGGTAGGTACGTGGTACTGGGAACGTGTTACGGAAGCCAAATTAACCTGCAAAACCCGCACGCCTTTGGAGTGTGGGAGGGAACCGGAGCACCCGTAGAAACCCCACGCGGGGCACGGGGAGCGAACGTACAAAACTACGTACAGACAGCGCCCGTGGTCGGGATCGAACCCGGGACTCTGGGGCTGTGAGGCAGCGGCTCTACCCGCTGTGCCACCAGTCTCGATATGCTGACCGCTGACTGCTGGGTCCCTAAGACGTGTATAACAATGTGTTTCCAGATAGTAATTTTTAAAATTTGGTAATTGCGGTCCACCTAATTCAAATTTCCATGTTAATTTTTCCATAGACACTCTTGGCATTTTACCTTTCCAAAGAAAATTTCTCACAATTTTATTCGCAAATGAGTTTTATTTCATCCTTTTATCAAGAGGGTGGAAAAACAGCATGGGTTAAAATTGAAATGGATAAAATAAAAGAACTATGGCCAGAAGAATTTATCTATAAATGGGAAGCGAAGCTATTAGTTAAGGATAAAGAGTCACCCTTGCTAAAACATTTAATTAATATATTGTTGAAAACAGTTAAAGCTAATGATAAAAGATTTTTTCTAACAGCTAAAACTCCATTAGTAAAAAATAGATTACTGCCGTTTGCTTGGAATAATCAAATATTACAAGTCTGGGAACAGAAGGGTATTAAACATATGGGAGATTGCTACGAAGGAAATCATTTTTTGACATTTTCTCAATTGAGAAACAAATATCAAATTCCAGGGAATAGTATTTTTTCTATTATCAATTACAATCTTATTTAAGGGAAAAGTTAGGTAATTCAATGTTTTTATTTCAAATTAAAGGAATTGAATCCCTGATTCAGGGCAAGTCAACTAAAAAAATTATATCTTCAATGTATAAATTGTTACAAAAATCTAGTCCAAAGACAGGAATTCAAAAATCAAGACAAAGATGGGAAACAGATCTGAATATTAGCATCGATGAACGAAGTTGGGAAAGATTGTGTTTAGAAAGTATGAAAAATACTATTAACGTGAGATATAGTTTAGTACAATACAATTTTTTACATCAACTATATTTAACCCCGAAAAAATTAAACAATTTAAAACCAAACTCATCTGAAATTTGTTTTAGATGCAACCAAGACGTGGGTACTTTTTTACACTCTACATGGGCATGTCAGAAGGTAACTCCTTTTTGGAAAGACCTAAAAAACTTTTTGGAACAATTGATGAATAAGATCATACCAATGGATTCAAGGTTGTTTTTATTGGGAGATACAAAAGGAATATTACCAAAGCTAATTTTAGATAAACATCAGGAAAGATTTCTCAAAATAGCAATAGCAGTAGCAAAAAAATGTGTGGCGGTCACTTGGAAAGATCAAAATGAAATAAGATTTGAAAGATGGTTAGCAGAAATGTGTAGTTGTGTCCCATTAGAAAAAGCAACGTATAATCTGAGAAATGGATATGACTTCTTCTTGAAGGTGTGGGACCCGTTCATTTTAAAGCTAGGATTAAGAATTGGAAATATTTAAATTCAGGATTGTTTTGATACCTTTAATAAGAATTTAATAAGAAATTACCCGGAAGTGTCTCCTTCTGGACTCCAGGTTTCTTTCTTTCTCTCTTTCTTTTTCTTTTTCTTTCTTTTTAACTGGGGGGTGGGGGGAAGGGGGGGGGGGGTGGGAGGGGAAATAATACAGAACAATAAGTGTATAATCGAATTTATAATGTAGTTATTATTGCTTACTATGAAATGTAAAATGTATGAGTTCTGTTAAAACTTAAATAATTTTTTTTTTAAAACAACAAAAAAACAATGTGTTTTATTATAGAACAAAGGGCGTAAATATGAGATGCTGATCGCTGGCGCTGCGGTCGGTGTTGCCTGTTGTTTTGTCGCTCCGGTCGGAGGTAGGGATCGCCAACTTCCTCACCCCCAATCCACAATCAGTAACCCGTGCCTGCCTTCTCCCCATATCCCTTGATTCCACCAGCCCCTAGAGCTCTATCTAACTCTCTCTTTTAAATCCATCCAGTCAATCGGCCTCCACTGCCCTCTGTGGCAGACAATAGACAATAGACAATAGGTGCAGGAGGAGGCCATTCAGCCCTTCGAGCCTGTACGCACCGCCATTCAATGCGATCATGGCTGATCACTCTCAATCAGTACCCCGTTCCTGCCTTCTCCCCATACCCCCTCACTCCGCTATCCTTAAGAGCTCTATCCAGCTCTCTCTTGAAAGCATCCAACGAACTGGCCTCCACTGCCTTCTGAGGCAGAGAATTCCACACCTTCACCACTCTCTGACTGAAAAAGTTCTTCCTCATCTCCGTTCTAAATGGCCTACCCCTAATTCTTAAACTGTGGCCCCTTGTTCTGGACTCCCCCAACATTGGGAACATGTTTCCTGCCTCTAATGTGTCCAATCCCCTAATTATCTTATATGTTTCAATAAGATCCCCCCTCATCCTTCTAAATTCCAGTGTATACAAGCCCAATCGCTCCAGCCTTTCAACATACGACAGTCCCGCCATTCCGGGAATTAACCTAGTGAACCTACGCTGCACGCCCTCCATAGCAAGAATATCCTTCCTCAAATTTGGAGACCAAAACTGCACACAGTACTCCAGGTGCGGTCTCACCAGGGCCCGGTACAACTGTAGAAGGACCTCTTTGCTCCTATATTCAACTCCTCTTGTTACGAAGGCCAACATTCCATTGGCTTTCTTCACTGCCTGCTGTACCTGCATGCTTCCTTTCATTGACTGATGCACTAGGACACCCAGATCTCGTTGAACTCCCCCTCCTCCTAACTTGACACCATTCAGATAATAATCTGCCTTTCTATTCTTACTTCCAAAGTGAATAACCTCACACTTATCTACATTAAACTGCATCTGCCATGTATCCGCCCACTCACACAACCTGTCCAAGTCACCCTGCAGCCTTATTGCATCTTCCTCACAATTCACACTACCCCCCAGCTTAATATCATCTGCAGAGAATTCCACAAATTCACAACTCTCTGGGTGAAAAGGTTTTTTTCTCACCTCAGTTTTAAATGGCCTCCCCTTTATTCTTAGACTGTGTGTGTGTGTGTGGCCCCTGGTTCTGGACTCCCCCAACATTGGGAACATGTTTCCTGCATCTAGCTTGTCCGGTCCTTTTATAATTTTATACGTCTCTATAAGATCCCCCTCTCATCCTTCCAAATTCCTTTGAATACAAGCCCAGTCTTTCCTATCAAACATACAAACAAACAAGAGTTTTAGTATATACTTAAGATATGATCCCCCTCTCATCCTTCTAAACTCCAGTCTTTCCAGTCTTTCCTCGTACGACAGTCCCGCCATCCCGGGGATTAACCTGGTGAACCTACGCTGCACTGCCTCAATAGCAAAGATGGCCACCAGGGACCGTTCCCACCGTCAGGCGGTAAAACGCGGGCGTGTGCGGACGGACGACGAAGGCCGGCAAAGCGTGGAGCGGCCCATCGGACGCGGGGACGGTTTTTACTTGACGTTCTCTCTCGGCCTAGCTGGCTGGCTGACTGACTTCTCTGTTGCTCCCCCTCCCCTCCCTCTCCCTCCATCCCCCCCTCCCCCCCTCCCCCCCCCCCCGGCTACACACCTGTCCTCAGGTGTGCTGTTCAGCGTGGAGACAACGGCCACGCACTTCGCCGTGAGGAATTACTGGCGTGGGTTCTTTGCCGCCACCTGCGCCGCGCTGATGTTCCGGGTGTTGGCCGTGGTCAACAACGAGCAAGGTACCGTCGCTACGGAATCGGGGCGGGAGGGGGAGGGGAGGGGGGATGGCGCCGATTCTCCGCGCGGCGTGACCGCGCCGATTTCGTTCAGCGCGGCGACAGGCCGAGTCCGCGTCCGCGCCGATCAGCGATCCCCGTGTTCACGAGTGATAGGAGCAGACATAGGCCATTCGGCCCATCAAGTGGCGCAGCGGTAGAGTTGCTGCCTTACAGCGAATGCAGCGCCGGAGGCTCAGGTTCGATCCTGACCACGGGCGCCGTCTGTAGGGAGTTTGTACGTTCTCCCCGTGACCCGCGTGGGTTTTTCTCCGAGATCTTCGGTTTCCTCCCGCACTCCAAAGACGTGCAGGTATGTAGGTTAATTGGCTGGGCAAATGTAAATATTGTCCCTAGTGTGTGTAGGATAGTGTTAGTGTGCGGGACAATTTACAATTTTTACCAAAGCCAATTAACCTACAAACCCACATGACTTTGGAGTGTGGGAGGAAACCGGAGCACCTGGAGAAAACCCTCGCAGGTCACGGGGAGAACGTACAAACTCCGTACAGATAGTGCCCGTGGTCAGGATCGAACCCGGGTTTCTGGCGCTGTGAGGCAGCAACTCTACCGCTGCGCCACCGTGCCACTACGAGGTCCTATGTTGTAGCAGCAGAATTAGGCCATTCGGTCCATCAAGGATCGACTGGGCTTGTATTCACTGGAACATAGAAGGATGAGAGGGGATCTTATAGAAACATAGAAAATTCTTAAGAGATTGGACAGGCTAGATGCAGGAAAAATGTTCCCCACGTTGGGGGAGTCTAGAACCAGGGGTCACACAGTTTAAGAATAAGGGGTCGGCCATTTAGGACAGATGAGGAAAAACCTTTTTCACCCAGAGAGTTGTGAATCTGTGGAATTCTCTGCCACAGAAGGCAGTGGAGGTCAATTCACTGGATGTTTTCAAGAGAGAGTTAGATAGAGCTCTTAATGATAGCGGAGTCAGTGGGTATGGGGAGAGGGCAGGAACGGGGTACTGATTGTGGATGATCAGCCATGATCACATTGAATGGCGGTGCTGGCTCGAAGGGCCGAATGGCCTCAATAGACAATAGACAATAGACAATAGGTGCAGGAGGAGGCCATTCGGCCCTTCGAGCCAGTACCGCCATTCAATGTGATCATGGCTGATCATTCTCAATCAGTACCCCGTTCCTGCCTTCTCCCCATACCCTCTGACTCCGCTATCCTTAAGAGCTCTATCTAGCTCTCTCTTGAATCTCCTCCTGCACCTATGGTCTATAATAAGGGGTCAGCCATTTTGGACAGATGAGGAAAAACTTTTCCACAGAGAGAGTTGTGAATCTGTGGAATTCTCTGCCACAGAAGGCAGTGGAGGCCAATTCACTGGATGTTTTCAAGAGAGAGTTAGATAGAGCTCTAGGGGCTAATGGAATCAAGGGATGTGAGGCAGGGAGAAAGCAGGCACGGGTTACTGATTGTGGAAGATCAGCCATGATCATATTGAATGACGGTGCTGGCTGGAAGGGCTGAATGGCCTCCTACTGCACCTATTTTTCTATGTTTCTATGTTTCTAAGTGTACCGCGCCATGGGGGATGGAATGCAAGGGGGGGGAGGGGCATTTGAACCACTCGGTCAACTCTTTCCTCTCTATCTCCCCCCCCCTCTCCCCACCCCCCCCCCCCCCCACCCCTCCCCCACCCCTCACCAGAGACCGTTGCAGTTCTTTTCAGCACGAACTGGAGGGTGGAATTTCCCTTTGACTTCCCAGAATTCCTGTCTTTCGCCATCCTTGGGTAAGGAATTCTGGGGCCTAAGCCACAGGGAGAGGTTGAGTTGGCCGGGTCTCTATTCCTTGGAGCGCAGGAGGATGAGGGGTGATCTTATAGAGGTGTGCAAAATCACGAGAGGAATAGATCGGGTAGATGACCAGAGGACATGGGTTCAAGGTGAAGGGGGAAAGATTTAACAGGAATCTGAGGGGTAACGTTTTCCCCACAGAGGGTGGTGGGTGTATGGAACGAGCTGCAGGAGAAGGTAGTTGAGGCTGGGACTGTCCCAACGTTTAAGAAACAAATGGACTGGTACATGGATAGAACGGGTTTGGAGGGATGTGGGCCAAACGCGGGCAGGTGGGACTAGCGTAGCTGGGACGTGTTGGCAAGTTAATCAGTGGGACAGGCAGCTTCTCTGGAGAGAAGGTACGGCTGACGTTTCGGGTCGAGACTGTTGGACAGGTGCATGGATAGGACGGGTTTGGAGGGATATGGGCCAAACGCGGGCAGGTGGGACTAGCGTAGCAGGGACATGTTGGCAAGTTAATCACAGGGACAGGCGGCATCTCTGGAGAGATGGTATGGCTGATGTTTCGGGTTGAGTCAGTTGGACAGGTGCATGGATAGGACGGGTTTGGAGGGAGATGGGCCAAATGCAGGACTGATCTCCGCCACCCTCTCTCGGCTGCAGGGTGATGTGTGGCTGCCTTGCCTGCCTCTACCTCTGGTGCCACAGAAACCTCACCATCTTCCTCACCAACCACAAGAAGATCTCCAGATTCATGGCCGAGAAGTGAGTATCTCTCAAGCGATGGTAAAATCCTGCATCTAGCTTGTCCAGTCCTTTTATAATTTTATACGTCTCTATAAGATCCCCCTCTCATCCTTGTGAATACAAGCCCAGTCTTTCCAATCTCTCCTCATGTGACAGTCCCGCCATCCCGGGGATTAACCTGGTGAACCTACGCTGCACTGCCTCAATAGCTAGGACGCTGGATAGAGCTCTTAAGGATAGCGGAGTGAGGGGGTATGGGGAGAAGGCAGGAACGGGGTACTGATTGAGAGTGATCAGCCATGATCGCATTGAATGGCGGTGCTGGCTCGAAGGGCTGAATGGCCTACTCCTGCACCTATTGTCTGTTGTCTATTGTCTATTGACGTCCTTCCTCAAATTAGGAGACCAAAACTGCACACAGTACTCCAGGTGCGGTCTCACCAGGGCCCTGTACAACTGCAGAAGGACCTCTTTGCTCCTACACTCAAATCCTCTCATTCTGAAGGCCAACGTGCCATTAGCTTTCGACGTGCCACGTTGGGCTGGTGACCAAAGCCTTGGACCATTGAACAATTCCGCAGGTTCGAATCCTAGCTCTGCCTTTGAGGAACTTGAATTGTTTTATTTTTTCATTAAACCTGGGATTTAAAAAGTTAATATCCGGAATGCTGGCTTCGAACCTGCTCTGTTTCCATAACAAGAAGCAACCCTTTGCAAAATGTCCTTCAGAGAACAACATATGGAGCCACAAAGTCATAAAACCAGACAGCATATAACAGGCCCTTCAGCCCACTCTTTCAGTACTAGCCTTCAAGTACCATTTTTAGTTTAGTTTAGCTTAGTTTAGTTTACAATAGACAATAGACAACAGGTGCAGGAGTAGGCCATTCGGCCCTTCGAGCCAGCACCGCCATTCAATGTGACAATAGACAATAGACAATAGACAATAGGTGCAGGAGGAGGCCAATTCTTTGAATTCTCTGCCTCAGAAGGCAGTGGAGGCCAATTCTCTGAATGCATTCAAGAGAGAGCTAGATAGAGCTCTTAAAGATAGCGGAGTCAGGGGATATGGGGAGAGGGCAGGAACGGGGTACTGATTGTGGATGATCAGCCATGATCACATTGAATGGCGGTGCTGGCTCAAAGGGCCGAATGGCCTCCTCCTGCACCTATTGTCTATTGTCTATAAAATAGCTTTTCACTGGGTAAACAGAACTGAACTGAACTAAACTCACATGCACTAGCACAGATACACATACGCACGCAGACACGCACGCACACACAAACACACACACACACACACACATAGACACGCAAACACACACATACAAACACACAAACACACACGCAAACACACACACATGCACACACAAACACACGCACACACGCAAACACACACACACACACACAAACACAGGTATACACACACACACACACACAAACACACAAATACACGCACGCACACACAAACAAAACACACACATACACACACAAACACACACATACAAACACACAAACACACTCGCAAACACACACACATGCACACACGCAAACACACGCACACACACACACACAGGTACACGCATACACACGCACACACACACACACACAAACACAGGTACACGCATACACACGCACAAACACACACACACAAACACACACACAAATATACAAACACACGCACACACACACAAACACACAAATACAATCACACACACACACACACATACACACATGCACACACGCACACACAAACACAAGCACGGACACACAATCACACACACACACGCACACAAACAAACACACGCACAGGCGCACATGCACACACGCACACACAAACACACACACATACGCACGCACACACACACACACACATCGCACACACACGCACACACCCACACATACACACACACACACACAGCACCCGAGGTCAGGATCGAGCCTGGGTCTCTGGCGCTGTGAGGCAGCAGCTCTACCCGCTGCGCCACCGTGCCGTCAAGCCAATATGTGGAACTAAAAGCAGTAACTTGTGTCCCTGCAGCAAGATTCTCTTTGCGGGCTTTGTTGCCCTGGTCTTGGCCAGCGTGACCTTTCCCCATGGAGGCGGTCAGTACATTGGGTCGCGGGTGAGTCACGAGTCCAGTTTCATAGCTTCGCCAGGTCTCGGAGCAGAATCCAGGCCATTCGGCCCATCGCCGCGTCCACTCCGCCGTTCAATCGTGGCCGATCGACCCCTTCTCTCTCAGCCCCAGTCTCCCATGTAAACCAGCATCTGCCGTTCCCTCCTACACACAAACCCCCCCCCCCTGCCCTGCCATCGACTCCATCTACGCCTCGCGCTGCCTCGGCAAGGCCAGCAGCCCAGACCATCGCACAAACCATTAACTCCATCTACACCTCGCGCTGCCCGGGCAAGGCCAGCAGCGTAATCAAGGACCAGTCCCACCCACCCCCCCGGCCACTCCCTCTACTCCCCTCTCCCATCGGGGCAAGAGGTACAGAAGCGTGGAAACTCACACCTCCAGATTCAGGGACAGTTTCTTCCCGGCTGTTACCAGGCAACTGAACCATCCTACCACAACCGGAGAGCAGTGCTGAACTACTATCTACCTCATTGGTGACCCTCGGACTATCCTTGATCGGGCTTTGCTGGCTTTACCTTGCACTGAACGTTATTCCCTTATCATGTATCTGTACACTGTGGACGGCTCGATTGTAATCGTGTATTGTCTTTCCGCTGACTGGTTAACGCGCAACAAAAACTTCGTGCTGCGCGTTGGAGCAAAATAGAAAGTCCAGGCAGAGTTAATATTCAAAGTCATCGGCGATTTATTAAACTGGTGTGTATCAGAGGACCAGTCAAAGCCGATCTCCCAAGTGTGACTTTGGTGCAGTTTTTATTCTCGTTGACAACAAGATTACTTCGGAAACCCGACACCAAAACGGGACTTTAATTGCAGAAACTTGATCGAGAACAAAACGAGGTCTTGCACAGAAACTTGACAAGCAGTAAAACGAGGTTCCGATTCACAGAAACTAGACTGACGATAAAACGAGGTCTTGCGCGGAAACTTGACAAGCAGTAAAACGAGGTCTTGCACAGAAACTAGACTGACGATAAAACGAGGTCTTGCACAGAAACTTGACAAACAGTAAAATGAGGTCTTGCACAGAAACGTGGCAAGCAGTAAAAACGAGGTTCCGATTCACAGAAACTAGACTGACGATAAAACGAGGTCTTGCTCGGAAACTTGACAAACAGTAAAACGAGGTCTTGCACAGAAACGTGGCAAGCAGTCAAACAAGGTCTGAATTTACAGAAACTAGACTGACGATAAAACGAGGTCTTGCACAGAAACCTGACAAGCAGTAAAACAAGGTCAGAAGTACAGAAACTAGACTGACGATAAAACGAGTTCTTGTGCAGAAACTTGACAAACAGTAAAACGAGGTCTTGCGCAGAAACTTGATAAACTATAAAACGAGGTCTTGCGCAGAAACTTGATAAACTATAAAACGAGGTCTTGCGCAGAAACTTGACAACAGTAAAACGAGATCCGAATTTGCAGAAACTAGACTGAAGATAAAACAAGGCCTTGCGCAGAAACTTGACAAACAGTAAAACGAGATCAGAATTACAGAAACTAGACTGACGATAAAAGGAGGTCTTGCACAGAAACTTGATAAGATTTAGATTTAGAGATACAGCGCGGAAACAGGCCCTTCGGCCCACCGAGTCCGTGCCGCCCAGCGATCCCCGCATACTAACACTATCCTACACACACTAGGGACAATTTTTACATTTACCCAGTCAATTAACCTACATACCTGTACGTCTTTGGAGTGTGGGAGGAAACCGAAGATCTCGGAGAAAACCCACGCAGGTCACGGGGAGAACGTACAAACTCCGTACAGACGGCGCCCGTGGTCAGGATCGAACCTGAGCCTCCGGCGCTGCATTCGCTGTAAGGCAGCAACTCTACCGCTGCGCCACCGTGCCGCCAAGGTGTAACCAGTAAAACGGGGTCTTGCACAGAAACGTGGCAAGCAGTCAAACAAGGTTCTGAATTTACAGAAACTTGACTGACGATAAAACGAGGTCTTGCGCAGAAACTTGACAAGCAGTAAAACGAGGTCTTGCACAGAAACTTGACAAACAGTAAAACGAGGTCAGAATTACAGAAACTAGACTGACGATAAAAGGAGGTCTTGCGCAGAAACTTGTCAAACAGTAAAACGAAGTCTTGCGCAGAAACTTGACAAACAGTAAAACGAGGTCTTGCACAGGATGGAACTCAGAAAGACTTAATTACGAGACAAACTGAATGAGATGATTATCCACAGATCTACCTTAGTTAATAGCAGGTTCAGTTTTCTGTCACAAACGATAACAAATCGATGACATTATCAATGAAGTTCCTTGAACCTGGGTGTCCTCTATGGTTACGCTTTGTCTGCGGTCCCCTGACACCACAAGAACACGCCCACGGTGGCGCAGCGGTAGAGTCGCTGCCTTACAGCGCCTGCCGGGTTCGATCCCGACCACGGGCGCTGTCCGTGCGGAGTTTGCACGTTCTCCCCGTGACCTGCGTGGGTTTCCTCCCACACTCCAAAGGCATACAGGGCTTGGTTTAAAGAGTAAATTGTCCCTGGTGTGTGTGTGTGTGTGTGTGTGTGTAGGATAGTGTTAGTGTGTGGGGATCGCTGGTCGGCGCGGACACGGTGGGCCGAAGACCCAGTTTCCGCGCTGTATCTCTAAACTAAACTAAACACAATCCACACCCCGTTTACTAATTTTAGATTTAGATTTTAGATTTAGAGATACAGCTCGGAAACAGGCCCTTCGGCCCACCGGTTCCGCGCCGCCCAGCGATCCCCGCACACTAACACTATCCTACACACACTAGGGACAATTTTTTGTAACATTCATTTACCCAGTCAATTAACCTACAAACCTGTACGTCTTTGGAGTGTGGGAGGACACCGAAGATCTCGGAGAAAACCCACGCAGGTCACGGGGAGAACGTACAAACTCCGTAGTCAGGATCGAACCTGAGTCTCCGGCACTGCATTCGCTGTAAGGCAGCACTTCTACCGCCGGGCCACCGTGCCGCCACTATTATTATTATTAGCCCCCACTATTCCTTACCTGACACGTCACTATAAATCAAAGTGGGCGGTCACGGTGGCGCAGTGGTAGAGTTGCCGCCTTACAGCGAATGCAGCGCCGGAGACCCGGGTTCGATCCCGACTACGGGCGCCGTCTGTACGGAGTTTGTACGCTCTCCCCGTGACCTGCGTGGGTTTTCCCCGAGATCTTCGGTTTCCTCCCACACTCCAAAGACGTGCGGGTTTGTAGGTTAATTGCCTAATTGGCGTAAGTGTAAGTTGCCCCTAGTGTGTGTGTGTGTGGGATGGTGTTAGTGTGCGGGGATCGCTGGTCGGCGCGGACTCGGTGGGCCGAAGGGCCTGTTTCTGCGCTGTATCTCGAAAACTACAGAGGTCGATGGCAATGGGTCGCTTAGGAGACTAAATCCTCTTTGGGCTTTCAGCTCACCATGAAAGAGCTTCTGGAGACGTTCTTCGACAATCGAACGTGGGGCTCCGACGAGCAGATGTTGGAGAACAACACCCGCCATCCTCCCAACCCAACCTACGACGCCAAATGGCTTCAATGGACCCACTCGAGGTTGTCCTCCCTCGAGATGTTGACCTTCTTCATCGCCCTCAAGGTAACGGCCTCCATTTTGACTTCCCGCAGGGCGGGAAACAGGCCCTTTGGCCCGCCGAGTCCCTTCCGACCACCATCCCCCCCCCCCCCCCCCCCCACCCCACCCCCAACACTAGTACTGTCCTTCAGACTATTACCTGAATGGTGGCCGATTAGGAGAAGGGGAGATGCAACGAGACCTGGGTGTCGTGGTACACCAGTCATTGAAAGTAGGCATGCAGGTGCAGCAGGCAGTGAAGAAAGCCAATGGTATGTTGGCATTCATAGCGAGGGGATTTGACTTTAGGAGCAGGGAGGTTCTGCTGCAGTTGTACAGGGCCTTGGTGAGACCACACCTGGAGTACTGCGTACAGTTTTGGTCTCCTAATCTGAGGAAAGACATTCTTGCCATAGAGGGAGTACAGAGAAGGTTCACCAGATTGATCCCTGGGATGGCAGGACTTTCATATGAAGAAAGACTGGATAGACTCGGCTTGTACTCGCTGGAATTTAGAAGATTGAGGGGGGATCTTATAGAAACTTACAAAATTCTTAAGGGGTTGGACAGGCTAGATGCGGGAAGATTGTTCCCGATGTTGGGGAAGTCCAGAACAAGGGGTCACAGTTTAAGGATAAGGGGGAAGTCTTTTAGGACCGAGATGAGAAAGTTTTTTTTCACACAGAGAGTGGCAAATCTGTGGAATTCTCTGCCACAGAAGGTAGTTGAGGCCAGTTCATTGGCTATATTTAAGAGGCAGTTAGATGTGGCCCTTGTGGCTAAAGGGATCAGGGGGTATGGAGAGAAGGCAGGTATGGGATACTGAGTTGGATGATCAGCCATGATCATATTGAATGGCGGTGCGTACAGGCTTGAAGGGCCGAATGGCCTACTCCTGCACCTATTTTCTATGTTTCTATGTTTCTATGTCCTACACACGCTAGCGAAGGAGGATGAGGGTTGATCTTATGGAGGTGTCCAACATCATGAGAGGAATAGGGACAAGATGAGAGATGAATATTTATTCACAAAATGCTGGAGTAACTCAGCGGGTCGGGCAGCATCTCGGGAGAGAAGGAATGGGTGACGTTTCGGGTCGAGACCCTTCTTCAGACTGACGTCAGGGGGGCGGGACAAAGGAAGGATATAGGTGGAGACGGGAAGATAGAGGGAGATCTGGGAAGGAGGAGGGGAAGAGAGGGACAGAGGAACTATCTAAAGTTGGAGAAGTCGATGTTCATACCACTGGGCTGCAAACTGCCCAGGCGAAATATGAGGTGCTGTTCCTCCAATTTCCGGTGGGCCTCACTATGGCACTGGAGGAGGCCCATGACAGAAAGGTCAGACTGGGAGTGGGAGGGGGAGTTGAAGTGCTCAGCCACCGGGAGACCAGTTTGGCCAACGCGGACCGAGCGTTGGTGTTGAGCGAAGCGATCGCCGAGCCTGCGCTTGGTTTCGCCGATGTAAATAAGTTGACAAGTTTCTGAATAAGAGTTGAATACGTTTATTGGCCAAGTAGGGCGGCACGGTAGCGCAGCGGTAGAGTTGCTGCTTTACAGCGAATGCAGCGCTGGAGACTCAGGTTCGATCCTGACTACGGGTGCTGCACTGTAAGGAGTTTGTACGTTCTCCCCGTGACCTGCGTGGGTTTTCTCCGAGATCTTCGGTTTCCTCCCACACTCCAAAAGACGTACAGGTATGTGGGTTAATTGGCTGGGCAAATGTAAACATTGTCCCTAGTGGGGTGTAGGATAGTGTTAATGTGCGGGGATCGCTGGGCGGCACGGACTTGGAGGGCCGAAAAGGCCTGTTTCCGGCTGTATATATATGATATGATATGATATGATATGATAGAACTATCATATGGCGGTGCAGGCTTGAAGGCCGAATGGCCTCCTCCTCCTGCACCTATTTTCTCTGTTTTGATGTGACATTTTTTAGTTTAGAGATACAGCGCGGAAACAGGCCCTTCGGCCCACCGAGCCCACACCGACCAGC
>NC_135986.1:4104622-4128924 GCF_053455715.1 Rhinoraja longicauda
CTCGGAGAAAACCCACGCAGGTCACGGGGAGAGCGTGCAAACTCCGTGCAGACAGCGCCCGTAGTCGGGATTGAACCCCGGTCTCTGGTGCTGCAAGCGCTGTAAGGCGGCGACTTTACCGCTGCGCCACCGTCACCGCCCATTCTCCCGCCTTCTCCCCATAACCCCTGACACCCGCACTAATCAACAATCTATCTATCTCTGCCTTGAAAAATATCCACTGAGTTGTGGCCTCCACAGCCGTCTGTGGCAAAGAATCCCACAGATTCACCGCCCTCTGACTAAAGACATTCGTCCTCATCTCCTTCCTAAAGGAATGTCCTTTAATTCTGAGGCTGTGCCCTCTGGTCCTAGACTCTCACACTGGTGGAAACATCCTCTCCACATCCCCTCTGTCCACGGTGGCGCAGCGGTAGAGTTGCCGCCTTACAGCGAATGCAGCGCCAGAGACCCGGGTTCCATCCCGACCACGGGCGCTGTCTGCACAGTGTTTGTCCGTTCTCCCCGTGACCTGCGTGGGTTTTCTCCGAGATCTTCGGTTTCCTCCCACACTCCAAAGACGTGCAGGTTTGTAGGTTAATTGGCTTTGGTATAAAATGTAAACATTGTCCCTAGTGTGTGTAGGATGGCGTTAGTGTGCGGGGATCGCTGGTCGGCGCGGACCCGGTAGGCCGAAGGGCCCGTTTCCGCGCTGTATATATAAACTAAACTAAACTAAACTAAACCAAACGCCTTTCACTGTTTGTCCAGGCCAATCTATCCAGGCCTTTCTCTGTTTGGCTGCAACTAAGACCACGTTCTTTTGATTTTCCAGAGTCCAAGGTCCTTCTGGGATCCATTAGGCGTAAAAACCTGGTGAACCTCCTTGTCGAGCAACTGAGTGCCGTGAGGAGACTGAGGTTCTATCAGGAGCAACAACAAATCCTGAAGGAATCATCAGCTGAGTGTGAGGTGAGGCGATTTCCAAAGTGACTTGGGAGTGCTGGTGCAGGTACGGTTGCCAACTGTCCCGTATTAGCCGGGACATCCCTTGTATTGTGCTAAATTGGTTTGTCCCGTACGTGACTGCCTTGTCCCGTATTAGGCTGTAGGCCTGGACACTGTAGGCCCGGACACTATAGGCCCGGACAGTGTAGGCCCGGACACTGTAGGCCCGGACAGTGTAGGCCCGGATACTGTAGGCCCGGACAGTGTAGGCCCGGACACTGTAGGCCCGGACACTGTAGGCCCGGACAGTGTAGGCCCGGACAGTGTAGGCCCGGACGCTGTACGCCCAGACGCTGTAGGCCCGGATAGTGTAGGCCCGGACAGTGTAGGCCCGGACACTGTAGGTCTGGGGGACACTGTAGGCCCGGACAGTGTAGGCCCGGACACTATAGGCCCGGACACTATAGGCCCGGACACTGTAGGCCCGGACACTGTAGGCCCAGGCGCCGCCTAACGGAGGTTGCATAGCAACCGGCCTCCCGGCCCGGGCGGCCGCCATTGGTGGAGCGGGAGCACGTGGCCGCTGGCTGGGTGAGGTCACGTGGGGCGCGGGGACGGTGACGTCATCTTTTGTCCCTTACTTGGGAGTGAGGAAGTTGGCAACCCCTAGGTGCAGGATTCCCAAAAAAGGTCAATCTGCAAGTCGAGTCTGCAAGTAAAGAAAGCAAACTCAGTGCGAGCATTTATTTCAAGAGGGCCAAGTATAAAAAAGATAGGGATGCAATGCTGAAGAAGGGTCTCGACCCAAAACGTCACCCATTCCTTCCCTCCAGAGATGCTGCCTGTCCCACAGAGTTACTCCATTATTAAGGGGTTGGACATGTTAGAGGCAGGAAACATGTTCCCAATGTTGGGGGAGTCCAGAACTAGGGGCCACAGTATAAGAATAAGGGGTTGGCCATTTAGAACTGAGATGAGGAAAAACTTTTTTAGTCAGAGAGTTGTGAATCTGTGGAATTCTCTGCCTCAGAAGGCAGTGGAGGCCAATTCTCTGAATGCATTCAAGAGAGAGCTGGATAGAGCTCTTAAGGATGGTGGAGTCAGGGGGTATGAGAAGTTTTTCCTCATCTCTGTTCTAAATGGCCTACCCCTTATTCTTAAAATTTGTGTGGCCCCTGGTTCTGGACTCCCCCAACATCGGGAACATGTTTCCTGCTTCTAACGTGTCCAACCCCTTAATAATCTTATATATTTCAATAAGATCCCCTCTCATCCTTCTAAATTCCAGTTTATACAAGCCTAGTCGCTCCAGTCTTTCAACGTACGACAGTCCCGCCATCCCGGGAATTAACCTGGTGAACCTACGCTGCACGCCCTCAATAGCAAGAATATCCTTCCTCAAATTTGGAGACCAAAACTGCACACAGTACTCCATGTGTGGTCTCACTAGGGCCCTGTACAACTGTAAAAGGACTGCATTTTGTGTTTACCTTCGATTTAAACCAGCATCAGCAGTTTTTTTTCCTGTACAAATATACCAAACTCTTCAAATGGGAGAGTCTACCACTTAGAAAGACGCACTGACTAATGTTTCTGTCAATCTTTTATTTCAGATTGTTCCCAGTTCCAAAATAAATACTTCTGACGGTGAGACCAGCATCTAAGTTTGTTTGTGTCGATTTTATGTATGTTTACTTACATGTGCATTTATGGTCAGATGCAAGCAGGCATTGGACTCTGCTGACTTGCAGTTCGAGTCGTAGAGTGACACAGTGCGGAAACAGGCCCTTCGGCCCAACTTGCCCACACCGGCCAACATGTCCTGGCTACACCAGTCCCACCTGCCCGCGTTTGGTCCATATCCCTCCAAACCTGTCCTGTCCATGTACCTGCCCAACTGTTTCTTAAATGTTGGGATAGTCCCAGCCTCAACTACCTCCTCCGGCAGCTCGTTCCATACACCCACCACCCTCTGTGTGGAAAAGTTACCCCTCAGATTCCTGTTAAATCTTTTCCCCTTCACCTTGAACCTAGCTAGGTCCTCTGGTCCTCGATTCCCCTACTCTGGGCAAGAGACTCTGTGCGTCTACCCGATCTATTCCTCTCATGATTTTGTACACTCTATAAAATCGCCCCTCATCCTCCTGCGCTCCGTGGAATAGAGACCCAGCCTGCTCAACCTCTCCCTGTAGCTCACACCCTCTAGTCCTGGCAACATCCTCGTAAATCTTCTCTGCGCCCTTTCCAGCTTGACGACATCTTTCCTATAACACGGTGCCCAGAATTGAACACAATACTCTAAATGCGGCCTCACCAATGTCTTGTACAACTGCAACATGACCTCCCGACTTCTAGACTCAATACTCTGACTGTTGAAGGCCAACATGAAATGGTGATAATGCATATTTGTGTCTACGTGTTTTAAAATGTGCTCCCATTTCTGGTTGAATTTGCACCTCTAGTGTATATGTATGTGTATCTTTTAGTTTTTAGTTCAGAGATACAGCGCGGAAACAGGCCCTTCGGCCCACCGGGTCCGCGCCGACCAGCGATCCCCGCACACTAACACTGTCCTACACGTACCAGGGACAATTTTTTGCAATTACACCAAGCCAATTAACCCACAAACCTGTACGTATTTGGAGTGTGGGAGGAAACCGGAGCTTCCTGGAGAAAACCCACGCAGGTCACGGGGAGAACGTGCAAACGTTGTACAGAACAGCGGCGGTGGTCAGATTCGAACCTGGGTCTCTGGCGCTGTGAGGCAGCAACTCTACCGCTGCGCCACTGTGCCGCCCTGTGTGTACGATTGGTTGCCAACTTTCTCACTCCCAAATAAGGGACAAAAGGTGACGTCACCGCCCCGCGTCCCACGTGACCTCACCCAGCCAGCGGCCCACGTGCTCCCGCCCCACTGATGGCGGTCGCCCCGGCCGGGAGGCGGGTTGCTAAGCAACCTCCATCAGGCGTTGCCCGGGCCTCGGGGCCTACAGTGTCCAGCCTACAGTGTCTGGGCCTACAGTGTCCGGGTCTACACTGTCCGGGCCTACGCTGTCCGGGCCTACGCTGTCCGGGCCTACACTGTCCCGACCTACAGTGCCCGGGCCTACAGTGCCTGGGCATACAGTGTACGGGCCTACACTGTCCCGACCTACAGTGTCCGGGCCCACAGTGTCCGGGCCTACAGTGTCCGGGCCTACAGTGTCTGGGCCTACAACGCCCCCCCGGACCTAATACGGGACAAGAGCGGTCCTGTACAGGACAAAACAATTTAGCCAAAAATACGGGATGTCCCGGCTAATACGGGACAGTTGGCAACCCTAGATTGATCAATGGTCGGTGTGGACTTAGTGGGCCGAAGGGCCTGTTTCCATGCTCTATCCCTGTCCTAAACTACACCAAGGAACATAGTCTGTGCGCCCATCCATCTTTTTCGGCCCCAGTGATATTCCAACCAGTCGAAGCCAATGAGCACCTCTTCTCTCTACTTCATACCTTGACTGTCTTTTGCCTCTTCGCCTAATAACTTCATAAGTGATAGGAGCAGCATCAGGCCATTCGGCCCATCAGGTCTACTCCGCCATTCAATCATGGCTGATCTATCTCTTCCTCCCAACCCCATTCTCCTCCTGTCTGAGAATGATCAGCCATGAGCACATTGAATGGCGGTGCTGGCTCGAAGGGCCGAATGGCCTACTCCTGCACCTATTGTCTATTGTCTGACACCCGCACTAATCAAGAATCTATCTATCTCTGCCTTAAAGAATATTCTCTTTAACGCTGCCTATTATTAAATCAAATAAATATTCATTTCTTACACTGCACTCTAACTTTTAATTTTGTATTTTATACCAATCTTATTCTATTTTAGCTAGTTTTTATTTTCTATTCGCTTTAATCACTCTTTTTAATGCTTTTAACTGCTCTTTAATGTTTTATGTCAAGCACTTTGAATTGCCGTGTTGTTGAAATATGCTGTATAAATAAACTTGTCTTGCCTTGCGTTAAAAAATATCCACTGACTTGTGGCCTCCACAGCCGTCTGTGGCAAAGAATCCCACTGATTCACCACCCTCTGACTGAAGAAATTCCTCCTCATCTCCTTCCTAAAGGAACGTCCTTTAATTCTGAGGCTGTGCCCTCTGGTCCTAGACTCTCCCACTAGTGGAAACATCCTCTCCACATCCACTCTATCCGGGCCGCTCACTGTTCTGTACGTTTCAATGAGGTCCCCCCTCATCCTTCTAAACTCCAGCGAGTACAGGCCCAGTGCTGACAAACGCTCATATCTCCTCTCCCATTTTAGGTCCGAAGTCTTCGGACAGCGAGCCATCCAAGAGGGAGGATGAAATCTTCCTCGAAAATGAAGAGGTACTTTGTGTCTACCACCCTACCATTTTCCCCATGGTGTATATGCAAATTTGCAGATGATACTAAGCTGGGGGGTAGTGTGAATTGTGAGGAAGATGCAATAAGGCTGCAGGGTGACTTGGACAGGTTGTGTGAGTGGGCGGATACACGGCAGATGCAGTTTAATGTAGATAAGTGTGAGGTTATTCACTTTGGAAGTAAGAATAGAAAGGCAGATTATTATCTGAATGGTGTCAAGTTAGGAGGAGGGGGAGTTCAACGAGATCTGGGTGTCCTAGTGCATCAGTCAATGAAAGGAAGCATGCAGGTACAGCAGGCAGTGAAGAAAGCCAATGGAATGTTGGCCTTCATAACAAGAGGAGTTGAGTATAGGAGCAAAGAGGTCCTTCTACAGTTGTACCGGGCCCTGGTGAGACCGCACCTGGAGTACTGTGTGCAGTTTTGGTCTCCAAATTTGAGGAAGGATATTCTTGCTATGGAGGGCGTGCAGCGTAGGTTCACTAGGTTAATTCCCGGAATGGCGGGACTGCCGTATGTTGAAAGGCTGGAGCGATTGGGCTTGTATACACTGGAATTTAGAAGGATGAGGGGGGATCTTATTGAAACATATAAGATGATTAGGGGATTGGACACATTAGAGGCAGGAAACATGTTCCCAATGTTGGGGGAGTCCAGAACAAGGGGCCACAGTTTAAGAATAAGGGGTAGGCCATTTAGAACGGAGATGAGGAAGAACTTTTTCAGTCAGAGGGTGGTGAAGGTGTGGAATTCTCTGCCTCAGAAGGCAGTGGAGGCCAGTTTGTTGGATGCTTTCAAGAGAGAGCTGGATAGAGCTCTTAAGGATAGAGGAGTGAGGGGGTATGGGGAGAAGGCAGGAACGGGGTACTGATTGAGAGTGATCAGCCATGATCGCATTGAATGGCGGTGCTGGCTCGAAGGGCTGAATGGCCTACTCCTGCACCTATTGTCTATTGTCTATTGTCCTGAGCACAAAGGCAGGGCTATGAACGTGTCGGAAGGAACTGCAGACGCTGGTTTACACCGAAGATCGACACAAAATGCCGGAGTAACTCAGCGGAACGGGCAGAGTCTCTGGAGAGAAGGAATGGGTGACGTTTCTGGTCGAGACCCTTCTTCGCTCTGAGAGTCGGGGGAGAGGGAGACATAGAGATATGCGGTCACGGTGGCGTGGCGGTAGAGTCGCCGCCTTACAGCGCTTGCAGCGCCGGAGACCCGGGTTCCATCCCGACCACGGGCGCTGTCTGTACGGAGTTTGCACGTTCTCCCCGTGGCCCGCGTGGGTTTCCTCCGAGATCTTCGGTTTCCCCTAGGGTTGCCAACTGTCCCGTATTAGCCGGGACATCCCGTATTTTGGGCTAAATTGGTTTGTCCCGTACAGGACCGCCCTTGTCCCGTATTAGGCCCGTACGATGTTGTCGGCCCTGTAGGCCCGGACGTTGTAGGCCTGGACGCTGTAGACCCGGACAGTGTAGGCCCGGACACTGTAGACCCGTACGACGCTGTAGGCCCGGACGTTGTAGGCCCGTACGATGCTGTAGGCCCGGACATTGTAGGCCTGGACGCTGTAGGCCCGGACATTGTAGGCCTGGACGCTGTAGGCCCAGACAGTGTAGGCCCGGACACTGTAGGCCCGGAAGATGTAGGCCCGGACATTGTAGGCCCGGACGCTGTAGGCACGGAGAGTGTAGGCCCGGACACTGTAGGCCCGGACAGTGTAGGCCCGGATGCTGTAGGCCCGGATGCTGTAGGCGCGGACAGTGTAGGCCTGGATGCTGTAGGCCTGGACACTGTAGGCCCGGACTGTGTAGGCCCGGACACTGTAGCCCCGGACACTGTAGGCCCGGACACTGTAGGCCCGGACTGTGTAGGCCCGGACACTGTAGGCCCGGACACTGTAGGCGCGGACACTGTAGGCCCGGAAGCTAGAGGCCAGGACAGTGTAGGTCCAGACAATATAGGCCCGGAGGCCCGGGCGCCGCCTAACGGAGGTTGCATAGCAACCCGCCTCCCGGCCCAGGCGGCCGCCATTGGTGGAGCGGGATCACGTGGCCGCTGGCTGGGTGAGGTCACGTGGGTGGCGACGTCACCTTGTCCCTTATTTGGGAGTGAGATAGTTGGCAACCCCTAGTTTCACCCAAAGACGTACAGGTATGTAGGTAAAATGGCTTGGTATACGTGTGAATTGTCCCCAGTGTGCGTAGGATAGTGTTTGTGCGCGGGGATCGCTGGTCGGCGTGGACTGGGTACCTCTAAACTAAACTAAAACCAAAAAAAAATGGAGGGAGAGATTGTTGTCTTGGCTCCAGGTCACAAGGTTCTCAATTTCTTTCCTGTACTACGTCTCATCATTACTTGACATCCGGCCTACTATGGAGGTGTTCCCTGCCAATTTATAAATCACCTCCATTGTCAGAGTGAGGTTAAACGCAAACTGAATGAACAGCGCCTCATATTTCGCTTGGGGAGCTTACAGCCCAGCGGTATGAACATTGACTTCTCCAACTTCAGGTAGCCCCGGCATTCCCTCTCTCTCCATCCCTCCCCCACCCAAGTCTCGTCCTCACCCAACAAACAGTTAACAACGGCCAGCTTCCTTTATCAACGTTACTTTTTTTGCTTACCTTTATATAGACAATAGAGATTAGACAATAGGTGCAGGAGGAGGCCATTCGGCCCTTCGAGCCTGTACGCACCGCCATTCAATGTGATCATGGATGATCATTCTCAATCAGTACCCTGTTCCTGCCCTCTCCCCGTACCCCCTGACTCCGCTATCCTTAAGAGCTCTATCCAGCTCTCTCTTGAATGCATTCAGAGAATTGGCCTCCACTGCCTTCTGAGGCAGAGAATTCCACAGATTCACAACTCTCTGACTGAAAAAGTTTTTCCTCATCTCAGTTCTAAATGGCCGACCCCTTATTCTTAAACTGTGTGTGGCCCTTGGTTCTGGACTCCCCCAACATTGGGAACATGTTTCCTGCCTCTAACGTGTCCAACCCCTTAATAATCTTATACGTTTCGATAAGATCTCCTCTCATCCTTTCATTCATTGTTCTTTATCTCTCCACATCACCGTCTGTATCTCTCGTTTCCCTCGCCCCTGACCAGTCTGAAGAAGGGTCTCGACCCGAAACGTCACACGTTCCTTCTCTCCAGAGATGCTGCCCGACCCGCTGAGTTACTCCAGCATTTTGCGTCTACCTACAAGTGTAGTTTAGTTTAGTTTAGTTTAGAGATACAGCGCGGAAACAGGCCCTTTCGGCCCACCGGGTCCGCGCCGACCAGCGATCCCCGCACACTAACACTATCCTACACGCACCAGGGACAATTTTTAATAGGTGCAGGAGTAGGCCATTCGGCCCTTCGAGCCTGTACGCACCGCCATTCAATATGATCATGGCTGATCATCCAACTCAGTATCCCGTACCTGCCTTCTCTCCATACCCCCTGATCCCTTTAGCCACAAGGGCCACATCTAACTCCCTCTTAAATATAGCCAATGAACTGGCCTCAACTACCTTCTGTGGCAGAGAATTCCACAGACTCACCACTCTCTGTGTGAAGAAAGACTTTCTCATCTCGGTCCTAAAAGACTTCCCCCTTATCCTTAAACTGTGACCCCTTGTTCTGGACCTTAAACTGTGGCCCCTTGTTCTGGACCTTAAACTGTGACCCCTTGTTCTGGACCTCAAACTGTGACCCCTTGTTCTGGCTTTACACCAAGCCAATTAACCTACAAACCTGCACGTCTTTGGAGTGTGGGAGGAAAGCTGAAGATCTCGGGGAAAACCCACGCGGGTCACGGGGAGAACGTGCAGACAGCTACCCGCGGTCGGGATGGAACCCGGGTCTCCGGCGCTGCATTCGCTGCAAGGCAGCAACTCTACCGCTGCGCCGCCGTGACCGGCGTACTAGCTCCCTGCTCTCCGAATGAGGCCGTTCGGCCCATCGTGCCCATTCTTCGATTGTTTCTCTTTTCCTCTCCCTCCCCAGCAGACCAAGATTGGAGTGCAGCGCTGGACAAGCAAGAGAACGGGGCAGAAGAGGTTTCGCTGTTACACGGTGGTAATCAATGCGTTTGACGAGGCATTTAACAAGGTCCTCCGTGTGGGTTAGACAATAGGTGCAGGAGTAGGCCATTCGGCCCTTCCAGCCTGTACGCACCGCCATTCAATATCATCATGGCTGATCATCCAACTCAGTATCCCGTACCTGCCTTCTCTCCATACCCCCTGATCCCTTTAGCCACAAGGGCCACATCTAACTCCCTCTTAAATATAGCCAATGAACCGGCCTCAACTACCTTCTGTGGCAGAGAATTCCACAGATTCACCACTCTCTGTGTGAAGGAATGTTTTCTCATCTCAGTCCTAAAAGACTTCCCCCTTACCCTTAAGCTGTGACCCCTGGTTCTGGACTTCCCCAACATCGGGAACAATCTTCCCGCATCTAGCCTGTCCAACCCCTTAAGAATTTTATATGTTTCAATAAGATCCCCCCTCAGTCTTCTAAATTCCAGCGAGTACAAGCCGAGTCTATCCAATCTTTCTTCATATGAAAGTCCTGTCATCCCAGGGATCAATCTGGTGAACCTTCTCTGTACTCCCTCTATGGCAAGAATGTCTTTCCTCAGATTAGGAGACCAAAACTGTACGCAATACTCCAGGTGTGGTCTCACCAAGGCCCTGTACAACTGCAGCAGAACCTCCCTGCTCCTATACTCAAATCCTCTTGACCTCTGGAAGGTCAAGAGCCTGTCCAACTTAGGCGATTTTTTAGGCGACTGCCGGCGACTGTCAAAGTCGTAGCAGAACGCCGAACATTTTCTTTTACCCTCCAACAATGACCACGACAATGACCACGACAATGACCACGACAACGACCACAACAATGACCATGACAATGACCACCACAATGACCACGACAATGACCACAAGGACCATGACAATGACCATGACAATGACCACGACAATGACCACAACAATGACCACGACAATGACCACAATGACCACGACAATGACCGCGACAATGACCACGACAATGACCACGACAACGACCACGACAACGACCACGACAATGACCACAATGACCATGACAATGACCACGACAATGACTGCGACAATGACCATGACAGTGACCGTGACAGTGACCACGACAACGACCACAATGACCATGACAATGACCACGACAATGACCACGACAATGACCACGACAATGACCACGACAATGACCATGACAATGACCACGACAATGACCACGACAATGACCACGACAGCGACCACAATGACCACGACAATGACCACGACAACGACCACAATGACCGCGACAATGACCACAATGACCATGACAATGACCACGACAACGACCACGACAACGACACAATGACCGCGACAACGACCACGACAACGAACACGACAACGACAATGACCGCGACAATGACCACGACAATGACCACGACAATGACCACGACAATGACCACGACAATGACCACGACAATGACCGCGACAATGACCACGATAATGACCACGACAATGACCACGACAATGACCACGACAGTGACCACGACAATGACCACGACAACGACCACAATGACCACGACAATGACCATGACAATGACCGCGACAATGACCATGACAGTGACCGTGACAGTGACCACGACAACGACCATGACAACGACCACGACAACGACCACAATGACCACGACAATGACCACGACAATGACCACGACAATGACCACGACAATGACCACGACAATGACCACAACAATGACCGCGACAACGACCACGACAATGACCACGACAATGACCACGACAATGACCAGGACAATGCCGAGTCAGGTCGAGATGACACCGTCTTCGGAAACATCGCGAAAATTCCCACACTTATCAAATGCTTCTCCGGCATCCTAATTTTCGCTGAAATCACTGACAATAGACAATAGGTGCAGGAGGATGCCATTCGGCCCTTCGAGCCAGCACCGCCATTCAATGTGATCATGGCTGATTATTCTCAATCAGTACCCCGTTCCTGCCTTCTCCCCATACCCCCTGACTACGCTATCCTTAAGAGCTCTATCCAGCTCTCTCTTGAATGCATTCAGAGAATTGGCCTCCACTGCCTTCTGAGGCAGAGAATTCCACAGAGTCACAACTCTCTGACTGAAAAAGTTTTTCCTCATCTCCGTTCTAAATGGCCTACCCCTTATTCTTAAACTGTGACCCCATGTTCTGGACTCCCCCAACATTGGGAACATGTTTCCTGCCTCTAACGTGTCCAACCCCTTAATAATCTTATACGTTTCGATAAGATCTCCTCTCATCCTTCTAAATTCCAGTGTATACAAGCCTAGCCGCTCCAGTCTTTCAACATATGACAGTCCCGCCATTCTGGGAATTAACCTAGTGAACCTACGCTGCACGCCCTCAATAGCAAGAATGTCCTTCCTCAAATTTGGAGACCAAAACTGCACACAGTACTCCAGGTGCGGTCTCACTAGGGCCCTATACAACTGCAGAAGGACCTCTTTGCTCCTATACTCAACTCCTCTTGTTATGAAGACCAACATTCCATTGGCTTTATTCACTGCCTGCTGTACCTGCATGCTATCTTTGGTAACTACTTGAGAGTTTTGAAATATAACATCGTCCCCGGGTTACTTGAAAACCAAGCTTCACGGTAACAAGGCATAAACTGGATTGACTTCCAGTTTACTAATAGCAGTATTAAGAAATTTAATTTTAAACGTGGTTAAATGGATTTTTGTGAAAAGTGTGTGGGCATTCTTTGAAAATGTACGGGAGATGCATATCTGGTTTCTGGGTTGCATATCTGGGTTGGGAGCCCACTTTAAATGTAATCGCTGATGGCCATAAACAACGCGAAAATCCCCATGCTTACCTGACCGTCAACCGGGCGGCACGGGCGGCGCAGCGGTAGAGTTGCTGCTTTACAGCGAATGAAGCGCCGGAGACTCAGGTTCGATCCTGACCACGGGCGCCGTCTGTACGGAGTTTGCACGTTCTCCCCGTGACCTGCGTGGGTTTTCGCCGAGATCTTCGGATCCCTCCCGCACTCCAAAGACGTACAGGTATGTAGGTTAATTGACTGGGTAAATGTATAAAATTATCCCTAGTGGGTGTAGGATAGTGTTAATGTGCGGGGATCTCTGGGCGGCACGGGCTCGGTGGGCCGAAGGGCCTGTTTCCGCGCTGTATCTCTAAATCTAAAACTGTCGCCTCCAATCTACCTGTCAAATGTCCTGACGGTAAATAAATTGGTTGAACACAAGTATTTTATGGTATCTTCAAATGGCTTTACTTAATTTAATATTACGTGCTTCTAAACGCATCTAAGACAACCTGGCAAACCTGGGGACAGCGTTCGACAGCGCCCGCAATAAGCAACGATACCTGGCGACAAGCCAGCTGTCGCCGAGAGATTTCTATCCGGTTGATTTCTCAGCGACGCGGTGAGATCCACTATGATTCTTTGAAGACTCCTCACGATCATGCCCGCCCGCGACACCCCGGCGAACTGTCGGCGACAGCCTAGTCTCCCGCAGTCGCCTTAACATCGCCTTAGTGGGACAGGCCCTTTAGATCATAACAAGAGGAGTTGAGTATAGGAGCAAAGAGGTCCTTCTGCAGTTGTACAGGGCCCTCGTGAGACCGCACCTGGAGTACTGTGTGCAGTTTTGGTCTCCAAATTTGAGGAAGGACATTCTTGCTATTGAGGGCGTGCAGCGTAGGTTCACCAGGTTAATTCCCGGAATGGCGGGACTGCCGTATGTTGAAAGACTGGAGCGACTAGGCTTGTATACACTGGAATTTAGAAGGATGAGAGGGGATCTTATGGAAACATATAAGATTATTAAGATAGACCAGTTCCTTCTCATCTCACCAAAAAGTTCCTTCTCACCTCAGTTTTAAATGGCCTCCCCTTTATTCTTAGACTGTGTGGCCCCTGGTTCTGGACTCGCCCAACATTGAGAACATTTTTCCTGCAAAATTCTTTTTTCGACTTTTCTTTCAGGATGGAGAAGAAGTGTTTGACACGATGACATCAAGTGAGGTACTGACATACTTCCACCAACCCCCCCTCACCCTGCCTGCCCCTCCCTCCCTCCCTCCCTCCCTCCCTCCCCCTCTCCCTCCCTCCCTCCCTGCCTTCCTCCCTCCCTCTCTCCCCCTCTTCCTCCCTCCCTCCCCCTATCCCTCCCTCCTTCCCTCTCTCCCCACTTGTGTTCCCTCTCCAATGGTCCATTATCGTCACGCAGTGGCACGGTGGCGCAGCGGTAGAGTTGCCGCCTCACAGCGCCAAAGACCTGGGATCGATCCCGACCACGGGCACTGTCTGTACGGAGTTTGCACGTTCTTCCCGTGACCCACGTGGGTTTTCACCGAGTGCTCTGGTTCCCTCCCACACTCCAAAGACGTGCAGGGTCGCAGGTTAATTGGCTTGGTGGAACTGTAAATTGTCCCTTGTTTGCGGAGATTGGCTTAATGTACGGGGGTCGGCGCGGACCCGGTGGGCCGAAGGGCCTGTTTCCGCGCTGTGTCTCTAATCCAAACTAAACTAAACATATGCGGTTCAGTTTAGTTAATTGTCCCGTGTACCGAGGTACAGTGAAAAGCTTTTGTGTCGCGCGCTAACCAGTCAGCGGAAAGACGACACAGGATTACAATTGAGCCGTCCACAGTCTACAGATACACGATAAGGGAATAACGTTCAGTGCGAGGTAAAGCCAGCAAAGTCCGATCAAGGATAGTCCAAGGGCGACTTACACTGCCATTTTGAATTGTGGACGCGACCCAGACCATCACACACAAACCGACCTCCCTTCCATTGACTCCATCTACACCTCACGCTGCCTCGGCAAGGCCAGCAGCAGAATCAAGGACCAGTCTCACCCACCCCGGCCACCCCCTCTTCTCCCCTCTCCCATCGGGGCAAGAGGTACAGAAGTGTGGAAACGCACACCTCCAGATTCAGGGACAGTTTCTTCCCGGCTGTTATCAGGCAACTGAACCATCCTACCACAACCAGAGAGCAGTGTGTATGTAGGTTAATTGACTGGGTAAAAAATGTAAAAAATTGTCCCTAGTGTGTGTAGGATAGTGTTAATGTGAGGGGATCGCTGGGCGGTGCGGACTTGGTGGGCCGAAAAGGCCTGTTTCCACGCTGTATCTGAAATATGAAAAAAAAATTATGATAAATATAGTGCTGCACTACTATCTACCTCATTGGAGACCCTCGGACTATCCTTGATCGGACTTTGCTGGCTTTACCTTGCACTGAACGTTATTCCCTTATCAAGGTAGACACAAAATGCTGGAGTAACTCAGCGGGTCAGGCAGCATCTCGGGAGACAATGAATGGGTGACGTTTCAGGTCGAGACCCTTCTTCAGACTCGACCCGAAACGTCACCCATTCCATCTCTCCCGAGATGCTGCCTGACCCGCTGAGTTACTCCAGCATTTAGAGTCTACCTTCGATTTAAACCAGCATCTGCAGTTTTTCTTCCCTACACATTCACTTAACATGTATCTGCACGATGTGGATGGGATCTTATCGAAACATATAAGATTAGAAACATAGAAACATAGAAAATAGGTGCAGGAGTAGGCCATTCGGCCCTTCGAGCCTGCACCGCCATTCAATATGATCATGGCTGAGGGGTTGGACACGTTAGAGGCAGGAAACATGTTCCCAATGTTGGGGGAGTCCAGAACCAGGGGCCACACAGTTTAAGAATAAGGTGTCGGCCATTTAGAACGGAGATGAGGAAAAACTTTTTTGGTCAGAGAGTTGTGAATCTGTGTAATTCTCTGCCTCAGAAGGCAGTGGAGGCCAATTCTCTGAATGCATTCAAGAGAGAGCTGGATAGAGCTCTTAACGATAGCGGAGTCAGGGGGTACGGGGAGAAGGCAGGAACGGGGTACTGATTGAGAATGATCAGCCATGATCACATTGAATGGTGGTGCTGGTTCGAAGGGCCGAATGGCCTCCTCCTGCACCTATTGTCTATTGTCTATCGATTGTAATCGTGTATTGTCTTTCCGCTGACTGGTTAGCGCGCAACAGAAGAGCTTTTCACTGTACCTCGGTGCACTGAACTAAACGTTTGCCACCCTCGATATACTGTGGCGCTGTTTACAAAAGGAAGGGGTTACCAGGACAGGGGTGGCATTGCCTGTGATTTCTCTGCCTTCTGTTGCAGGTGGAGGAGTGGGAGTACCTTCAGTTGCAAGAAGACCTTCGGCTGGATGAATGCGTCATTGATCCGGCACCCTTCCGGCTGGTGGAGAAAGAAACACTCTACGAGGTAAAGACATCGATCCAGGACCTCCCCATGAAAGAATGGGTCGACTGGAATTCAGAAGGAAAGACAATAGACACTAGACAATAGGTGCAGGAATGCCCTTCGAGCCAGCACCGACCGCCATTCACTGTGATCACGGCTGATCATCCACAATCAGTACCCCGTTCCTGCCTTCTCCCCATACCCCCTGACTCCGCTATCATTAAGAGCTCTATCCAGCTCTCTCTTGAAAGCATCCAGAGAATTGGCCTCCACTGCCTTCTGAGGCAGAGAATTCCACAGATTCACAACTCTCTGACTGAAAAAGTTTTTCCTCATCTCCGTTCTAAATTGCCTACCCCTTATTCTTAAACTGTGCGTGGCCCCTGGTTCTGGACTCCCCCAACATTGGGAATGTGTTTCCTGCCTCTAGCGTGTCCAATCCCTTAATAATCTTATATGTTTCGATAAGATCCCCTCTCATCCTTCTAAATTCCAGTCTATACAAGCCCAGTCGCTCCCGTCTTTCAACAGATGAGAGGGGATAGACAATAGACAATAGACAATAGGTGCAGGAGTAGGCCATTCAGCCCTTCGAGCCAGCACCGCCATTCAATGCGATCATGGCTGATCACTCTCAATCAGTACCCCGTTCCTGCCTTCTCCCCATACCCCCTCACTCCGCTATCCTTAAGAGCTCTATCCAGCTCTCTCTTGAAAGCATCCAACGAACTGGCCTCCACTGCCCTCTGAGGCAGAGAATTCCACACCTTCACCACTCTCTGACTGAAAAAGTTCTTCCTCATCTCCGTTCTAAATGGCCTACCCCTTATTCTCAAACTGTGGCCCCTTGTTCTGGACTCCCCCAACATTGGGAACATGTTATCTGCCTCTAATGTGTCCAATCCCCTAATTATCTTATATGTTTCAATAAGATCCCCCCTCATCCTTCTAAATTCCAGTGTATACAAGCCCAATCGCTCCAGCCTTTCAACATACGACAGTCCCGCCATTCCGGGAATTAACCTAGTGAACCTACGCTGCACGCCCTCCATAGCAAGAACATCCTTCCTCAAATTTGGAGACCAAAACTGCACACAGTACTCCAGGTGCGGTCTCACCAGGGCCCGGTACAACTGTAGAAGGACCTCTTTGCTCCTCTACTCAACTCCTCTTGTTACGAAGGCCAACATTCCATTGGCTTTCTTCACTGCCTGCTGAACCTGCATGCTTCCTTTCATTGACTGATGCACTAGGACACCCAGATCTCGTTGAACTCCCCCTCCTCCTAACTTGACACCATTCAGATAATAATCTGCCTTTCTATTCTTACTTCCAAAGTGAATAACCTCACACTTATCTACATTAAACTGCATCTGCCATGTATCCGCCCACTCACACAACCTGTCCAAGTCACCCTGCAGCCTTATTGCATCTTCCTCACAATTCACACTACCCCCCAACTTAGTATCATCTGCAAATTTGCTAATGGTACTTTTAATCCCTTCGTCTAAGTCATTAATGTATATCGTAAATAGCTGGGGTCCCAGCACCGAACCTTGCGGTACCCCACTGGTCACTGCCTGCCATTCCGAAAGGGACCCACAAACTTCTCAAAGGATTCGACAGGCTAGACACAGGAAAAATGTTCCCCATGTTGGGGGAGTCCAGAACCAGGGGTCATACAGTTTAAGAATAAGAGGTCGGCCATTTAGGACTGAGATGAGGAAAAACATTTTCACCCAGAGTTGTGAATCTGTGGAATTCTCTGCCACTGAAGGCAGTGGAGGTCAATTCACTGGATGTTTTCAAGAGAGAGTTGGGGCTAAAGGAATCAAGGGATATGGGGAGAAAGCAGGAATGGGGTACTGATTTTAGATGATCAGCCATGATCATATTGAATGGAGGTGCCGGCTCGAAGGGCCGAATGGCCTCCTCCTGCACCTATGTTTCTATTTCTGTTTCTCTCAGGGTCTACAAGCCATTTAGTTCTTTTGCAGTTTAGTTTATTGTCACGTGTACCGAGGTACAGTGAAAAGCTTTTGTGTTGCGCGCTAACCAGTCAGCGGAAAGACGACACACGATTACAATCGAGCCGTCCACAGTCTACAGATACAGGATAAGGGGAATAACGTTTAGTGCAAGGTAAAGCCAGCAAAGTCCGATCAAGGATAGTCCGAGGGTCACCAATGAGGTAGATAGTAGTTCACCACTTCGGTTTCCTCCCACACTCCAAAGACGTGCAGGTTTGTAGGTTAATTGGCTTGGTATAAATGTAAAAATTGTCCCTAGTGTGTGTAGGATAGTGTTAGTGTGCGGGGATCGCTGGTCGGCGCGGACTCGGTGGGCCGAAGGGCCTGTTTCCGCGCTGTAAATCCAAATGAATCTAAGACCTCGGTGTGTAGGAAGAAAACTGCAGATGCTGGTTTAAATCGAAGGTAGACAACAACAAAATGCTGGAGTAACTCAGCGGGTCAGGCAGCATCTCTGGAGAGAACGTTTCGGGTCGAGACCCTTCTTCAGAATGTTTTAGGGAGAGAGGGACAATGTTTAAAGGAAACGTGCCGGGCAAGTATTTTTACACAGAGGTTTGCAGGGAATTGTGGACGCAGCCCAGACCATCATCTTGTACCTGCCCTCCAGAATCACCTCACACTAAATGGCACGGTGGCACAGTGGTAGAGTTGCTGCCTCACAGCGCCAGAGACCCGGGTTCCATCCCGACCACGGGTGCTGTCTGTGCGGAGTTTGTGCGTTCTCCCCGTGGCCTGCGTGGGTTTTCTCCGGGTGCTCCGGTTTCCTCCCGCACTCCAAAGACGTTGATTAAGGAGCATCTTGCCCAGAGTAGGGGAATCGAGGACCAGAGGACATAGGTTTACGGTGAAGGGGAAAGGATTTAATAGGAACCTGAGGGGTAACGTTTCCACACAAAGGGTGGTGGGTGTATGCAGCGAGCTGCCGGAGAAGGTAGTTGAGGCAACATTTATGAAACAGTTAGATGGGTACATGGATAGGACAGGTTTGGAGGGATATGGGCCAAACGCGGGCAGGTGGGACTAGTGTAGCTGGGACATGTTGGCCGGTGTGGGCAAGAATTGAGATTGGGGTTTCCGGGGAGCATGCACAGCGGAACTCTAAGCCAGGTGCGTTGGGAAAGAGACGAGGGGCAAGGTCCGATTCACCTTGACGTCGAACAATGCATCTCCATCTTTTAATTCCAGTGCTACGACCTGTTCAACCTGCTGGGCCTCAGGATCGCTTACGTCACCTCAACTGGGACGCTGGTCGGCGTGGTGGCCCTGAAAGAGGTATAATCATCATAATCATACTTTATCAGTCAAGTGTGTTTTGCAACACACGAGGAATTTCATTTGCCGTACAGTCATCATAACAATAAAAAGCAACAGGACACACACAAAATACATTTTAACGTGAACGGCCAACACAGAGACCCCTCTGCATTCCTCACTGTGACGGAAGGCGAAAAAGAAAGTTCAATCTCTTCCCCTTCTTTGTCCTCGAGGGCCTCGAGCCTTCCGTTGGCTCCCGTAACCGGCGGTCGGGCCTTCTGCGTCGGGGCGATCGAGTTTCTGCATCAGGGGGGCGATCTACTGGTCGAACCTCGTGCGGCTTTGGGGCTCCCCGACGTCGGTCTCTACCCGAGACTGCGAGCTCCTCGATGTTGGAGTCCGCAGGCCGTCCCGCGGTGGGAGCGCCGATCCCTGGCGAGGGACCGCTGGTAAGTCCATGTCCCCCCCCCCCCCCCCGCCGAGGCGGGGCTCAAAGTCAGTCCCGGGCCAAGGCCGCCAGCTCCACGACGTTAGGCCGTAGGGCGACCGGAGATGCGATCCGGATAACAATCGCACCTCTGGCAAGGTAAGAGATTGGAAAAAAAGTTTCCCCCAACCCCCCTCCCTCCCACCCCCCACATAAAACAAACCAGAGAACATTAACACAAACTTTTAAAGCACACTAAAAAATAATTTTAAAAGACGAAAAAAGTATTGGTGGGGACGGGGTGGGGGGGGGGTGAAGTCTCAATTAACGGGCGGCACGGTGGCGCAGTGGTGAGGCCGCTGTCTTGCAGCGCCATTCTCCGCAGCATTCCGGCTTCCTGCGTGGTGGGATGGGTGCAGGAGGAGGCCATTCGGACCTTCCGAGCCAGCGCCGCCATTCAATACGATCACGGCTGATCATCCACAATCAGTAACCCCGTTCCTGCTTTCTCCCCCACGCCCCTCGGTTCCGTTTAGCCCCAAGAGCTAAATCCAACTCTCTCTTGAAAACATCCAGTGAATCGGCCTCCACTGCCCTCTGTGGCAGAGAATTCCACAGATTCACAACTCTCTGGGTGAAAAAGGTTTTCCTCGTCTTAGTCCAAAATGGCCGACCCCTGGTTCTGGACTCCCCCAACATGGGGAACATTTTTCCTGCATCTAGGCCGTCCAATCCCTTAAGAATTTTATAATGTTCTATAAGATCCCCTCTCATCCTTCTGAATTCCAGAGAATACAAGCCCAGTCACCAGATGGCAAGTCGGATGTCTGTATGTTCTGGATCGACTGGGCTTATATTCAATGGAATAATGATTCGACTGGACTGGAGAGAAGGAATGGGTGACGTTTCACGTCTCGACCCATTCCTTCTCTCCAGAGATGCTGCCTGTCCCGCTGAGTTACTCCAGCATTTTGTGTCTGTCTTCGTTTTAAACCAGCGCTTGCAGTTCCTTCCTACACATAGTGTTTTTATGACTGTTGGCAGATCAATGTTCCTCCTGGGATAAATAAAGTTCTGTCATATCGTATCGTATTTCTATCGTGTTGTATCGCATCGCCTCTAGGGTTTCCAACTGTCCCGACATTGTAGGCCCCGACACTGTAGGCCCGGACGTTGTAGGCCCGGACGCTGTAGGCCCGGACGCTGTAGGCCCGGACACTGTAGGCCCGGACACTGTAGGCCCGGACGCTGTAGGCCCGGACGCTGTAGGCCCGGACGCTGTAGGCCCGGACACTGTAGGCCCGGACGCTGTAGGCCCGGACGCTGTAGGCCCGGACACTGTAGGCCTGGGGGATACTGTAGAAGGGTCTCGACCCGCAACGTCACCCATTCCTTCTCTCCCGAGATGCTGCCTGACATGCTGAGTTACTCCAGCATTTTGTGAAATAATCCGCTATCATTAAGAGCTCTATATAACTCTCTCTTGAAAGCATCCAGAGAATCGGCCTCCACTGCCTTCTGAGGCAGAGAATTCCACAGATTCACAACTCTCTTGAGTGAAAAAGTTTTTCCTCGTCTCCGTTCTAAATGGCCGACCCCTTATTCTTAAACTGTGTGTGGCCCCTGGTTCTGGACTCCCCCAACATCGGGAACATGTTTCCTGCCTCTAACGTGTCCAATCACTTGATGATCTTATATGTTTCAAAAAGATCCCCTCTCATCCTTCTAAATTCCAGTGTATACAAGCCCAGTCGCTCCAGTCTTTCAACAGATGAGAGGGGATCTTATAGAAACACAAAATTCTCAAAGGATTGGGCAGGCTAGATGCAGGAAAAATGTTCCCCATGTTGGGGGAGTCCAGGGGGAGATGACAGTCCCGCCATCCTGGGGATTAACCTGGTGAACCTACGCTGCACGCCCTCAATAGCAAGAATGTTCTTCCTCAAATTTGGAGACCAAAACTGCACACAGTACTCCAGGTGCGGTCTCACTGGGGCCCTGTACAACTGCACACAGTACTCCAGGTGCGGTCTCACTGGGGCCCTGTACAACTGCAGAAGGACCTCTTTGCTCCTATACTCAACTCATCTAACAATAAACTATCACTGCAGTATCGTGTGGATAGAAACAGGATCCCTATCGTGATCGTACATTCTCGCTTGCTTCCTCCACAGCTGAAGGGGGCGGTAGAGAGCTGTGTCAATGGGACCCCCGCCGGAGGGGGGCCGACCGAGAAGGGGGGGCCATCGCAGAATGTCGCCCTCATCGAGAAGGAGAACGCCTGAGAGAAAGGGGGCGGCGGGGGGGGTGCAGAAGGACCCCTCGACCGTTCACAGCCTGCATCTCTCTGGCCTCACATCTTTACTGAAGAAGGGTCCTGACCCGAAACGTTCCACCCATCCCTTCCCTCCAGTGATGCCCCCCTGACCCGCTGAGTTACTCCAGCACTTTAGAACGGCACAGGCACAGGCCCTTCGGCCCACAAAATCCATGCCGACCACCCCCCCCCCCCCCAACTCTCATCTAAGGTAGACTCAAAGAGCTGGAGTAACTCAGCAGGACAGGCAGCATCTTTGGAGAGAAGGAATGGGTGACGATTCGGGTCGAGGCTTTGCCTCAGACTGTAAACGTCACCCATTCCTTCTCTCCAGAGATGCTGCCTGACCCGTTGAGTTACTCAAATTTGGAGACCAAAACTGCACACAGTACTCCAGGTGCGGTCTCACGAGGGGCCTGTACAACTGCAGAAGGACCTCTTTGCTCCTATACTCAACTCATCTAACAATAAACTATCACTGCAGTATCGTGTGGATAGAAACAGGATTTCAGTGCATGCCGTTTCCAGTGTGGGTCTTCTTGTCATTTTTTAAAGTGCGCTGCGCTTACTCACACGTATGTAAGATCATGAATATATCAGATGACAGAAATCACACAACTCTGGTACTCAGTTCTTTAAGTTTAGCTTAGTTTAGTTTCGAGATACGGCGTGGAAACAGGCCCTTCGGCCCTCCGGCTCCACGCCAACCAGCGATCCCCGCACACTAATTCTATCCTATACACCCACTGGGGACGATTTTTACATTTACTAAGCCAATTGAACTACATGACTGTACGTCTTTGGAGTGTGGGAGGAAGCCGCAGATCTCGGAGAAAACCCACGCAGGTCAATAGACAATAGACCTGGAGGAGTAGGCCATTCGGCCCTTCGAGCCAGCACCACCATTCAACGTGATCATGGCTGATCATTCTCAATCAGTACCCCGTTCCTGCCTTCTCCCCATACCCCCTGACTCCGCTATCCTTAAGAGCTCTATCTAGCTCTCTCTTGAATGCATTCAGAGAATTGGCCTCCACTGCCTTCTGAGGCAGAGAATTCCACAGATTCACAACTCTCTGACTGAAAAAGTTTTTCCTCATCTCAGTTCTAAATGGCCTACCCCTTATTCTTAAACTGTGTGTGGCCCCTGGTTCTGGACTCCCCCGACATTGAGAACATGTTTCCTGCCTCTAACGTGTCCAACCCCTTAATAATCTTATACGTTTCGATAAGATCCCCACTCATCCTTCTAAATTCCAGCGTATACAAGCCTAGTCGCTCCAGCCTTTCAACATACAACAGGGGGAGAACGCACAAACTCCGTACAGACAGCACCCGTAGTCGGGATCGAACCCGGGTCTCCGGCGCTGCATCCGCTGTAAGGCAGCGACTCTACCGCTGCGCCACCGCGACCGCCAGTTAGCATTGTATACACACTACATAAGTTCCTGTGATAGAAGCAGAAATAGGCCATTCGGCCCATCGTCCACTCCGCCATTCGGTCACGACGCTGACTTCACGGCGTGGATTTAACCTGCGGGACCCAACAGGAGGCGCGTTTGAAGGCCGGATTCGAGAGTAAACGATGAAAGAAAATTCCCACACTTCTTACACCTACATTAAAAAACAGGAGGCTGGTAGATTGGGTAGACTCACAGAGTCTCTTGCCCAGAGTAGGGGAATGGAGGACCAGAGGACAGAGGTTTATAGACAATAAACCTATAGACAATAGGTGCAGAAGGAGGCCATTCGGCCCTTCGAGCCAGCACCGCCATTCAATGTGATCACGGCTGATCATTCTCAATCAGTACCCCGTTCCTGCCTTCTCCCCATACCCCCTGACTCCGCTATCCTTAAGAGCTCTATCCAGTTCTCTCTTGAATGCATTCAGAGAATTGGCCTCCACTGCCTTTTGAGGCAGAGAATTCCACAGATTCACAACTCTCTGACTGAAAAAGTTTTTCCTCATCTCAGTTCTAAACGGCCGACCCCTTATTCTTAAACTGTGGCCCCTTGTTCTGGACTCCCCCAACATTGGGAACATGTTTCCTGCCTCTAACGTGTCCAACCCCTTAATAATCTTATACGTTTCGATAAGATCTCCTCTCATCCTTCTAAATTCCAGTGTATACAAGCCTAGTCGCTCCAGTCTTTCAACATATGACAGTCCCGCCATTTTCGGGAATTAACCTGGCGAACCTACGCTGCACGCCCTCAATAGCAAGAATATCCTTCCTCAAATTTGGAGACCAAAACTGCACACAGTACTCCAGGTGCGGTCTCACTAGGGCCTATACTCTCACTAGGGCCCTGAACTCTCACAAGGGCCTATACTCTCACTAGGGCCCTGAACTCTCACTAGGGCCCTGTACTCTCACTAGGGCCCTGAACTCTCACTAGGGCCCTGTACTCTCACTAGGGCCCTGAACTCTCACAAGGGCCTATACTCTCACTAGGGCCCTGAACTCTCACTAGGGCCCTGTACTCTCACTAGGGCCCTGTATAAGGTGAAGGGGGGAAAGATTTAATAGGAAACTGAGGGGTAACTTTTCTTCACACAATGGGCAGTGGGTGTATGGAACGAGCTGCCGGAGGAGGTAGTTGAGGCAGGTCCTAACGCAACGTTGAAGAAACATTTGGACAGGTAC